>NC_089753.1:70005354-70032854 GCF_040412425.1 Macrobrachium rosenbergii | reverse complement strand
AATACTTTACTTCTTGGCGCAATATCTCCAACTTTTTCCTACCACACGGTAAAATGGTTGCCATATGGGAACAGCACCTGGTTCTAGCATGATGTTATGACTGATAATGGTACACTTCAGGAAAAGAAAGTAAAAGTGAAGTTAGTTCCTGTTTTTGAGAAGGCTCCAAGTGATTTGAGAAAGAGTTTAATGAATTTAATATCTCACTGTTTGTACAGCCCTTCCATGAAAGTATGTTATCTTCATTAGAGGAGTCAGAATCCACTTCTTGGCAAGGTTGATCTAATTTTTCTTTATGGCAGTCAGAGGATACTAGGTGACCAATTACTGGAGTATGACCATGGTAGGATTTTAACAGATTTACATGTACTAGTTGTGATTTTTTCTTACGGTCTGGAGTATTAATGAGGTAGGTTACCTTACCATGTCTACAAATAACTTCGTATGGCCCAATATATCTCTCTTGAAGAGGTGCTCTTGCAATTGGATGGTAGATCAGTACTCGTTCACCCAGCTGGAAGGACCTCACCTTAGCTTTCCGATCATACAATCTCTGCATCTTATCCTGTGAAATTGAAATATTGTTAAATGCAAAATTGTACATATTTAATAGTTTCTCTTTGAGGTCACTTAGGTAAGAGGAAATGCTGGAGACTGTTTCTATCTTTTTGTTTATGATATCCTCTTTGACCATACTTAAGGTTGTTCTGGGCTTTCTGCCGAACTTTAGCTCAAATGGGGATATACCAGTAGAGTCATTAGGGACAATTCTCAAGATATACATGAGTAGATCTAGCTCCTCATCCCAAGTCTTTGAAGTCTCACTTATGTACTTCCTTAGTAATCTCTTTATCGTTTGATGGATATGTTCCAGGGTCCCATTAGTCTGTGGGTGATATGTTGTGGCATACACATTACGAATGCTGAATTCTGCCATTGCTTGCTTGAAAAGATTGCTGGTGAAGTTGGTCCCTTGATCACATTGGAGTTCTTTAGGAAACCCAAAGGTGGTAAAAACTTTAAGTAGCCGTCCAGTGATTGTTTTTGCATGGGTATTTTTTATGGGTATTGCTAAAGGATATCTAGTGGTAGGACATAATACTGTTAATAAATATTCATTTCCCCTTCGAGTTTTTGGTAATGGCCCTATGCAGTCTATGATTACTTTATCAAATGGATTTTTTGGCACTGGAATGGGTTGGAGAGGAGCAGGTGGAATGGACTCATTGGGCTTACCGGTGATCTGACAATGATGGCACTGTTGAACCAAATCCTCCACATCTTTCTTCATTCCTGGCCAGAAGAAGTTCTCGGCCAATCTGTCGAAATTTTGTGAATTCCCAAATGAGATCCGGTGGAGTGAGCCAAGTCCAGCAATGACTTTCCGGAAGACTGAAGGTACAACAAGTTGATGTTGATCTAGCCATGTATGGGTGGACGGAGATTTGATGGTCTGAAAAGGTGAAAAGAAAATCTTTATCCTGATAAAAACAAGGAGTTTGGATAAATCATTAATGTTCGAGACTTTCTTCCAGCAAACTGCTAAGCTGGGATCTGCCTCTGATGAGATTTGAAATCATCTTTATTGTGATATCGATGATGTCTAGTGCCGCTGTAGTTCTATACATTGCTGGTCTAGGTTTGCTGTCTCACGGGCCATCTGGTAGCAACTTAACAGCTTGTTTCATTGGTAGGCTGTTTGTCCATATTTTTATTAATAATGATCTGAGGATCAGTGATAAGATTTTTGGCAAGGCACCTTGACCCAACAAGGTCGTTACCCAAGATTACTTTGCACTGACGAATCGAGGTAATTGTTTGCTCAGTTACTACAATGACAATATCACCAAGTAAAATAAGAACACATAATCTTCATAGCTAAGGGTAAAAGTGGTGCTGGTAGTTAAATCTGTAACTTTGTGATGTACTCATTAGTTAGTTTCAGTGGTAGATCTTTGGTCACGCTCACAATTGTCTGAGAAGAACCTGTGTCCCTTAAACACTCAACAGGTATACCATTTAATGACCCTGTGGAGTAAATGCTTGGAATGGGTCTTCCTCTTGTTTTGGACTTTTCACATGGAGTCTTTTGATGGGATTCGTTGATTTCGGAAGGTGGTTCAGGTTTGCTGGTGGCAGATTTCACACTGTCAGATCTTTTTACACAGGGCAATGTTGAATATCATGACCTTCCTTCTTACAATCTACGACACAGCTGTGAAGAATATTTATAAGATTTGCAAGAGGATACAGATTTGGACTGTGAAGGTTTATATTTATGGATTAGTGCAAAATCATCAGCAATGCGAGCAGCTTTCAGTGCATTGGTTTCTGCCTTTATCCATTATGTGTGTGGCTAGCATTTAAAGGTAGCTTCCCTGATTTTAATTCCTCTAACACAATTAAGTTTTTAAAGGAGTCAAAATCCTGCACTTCTGCCTTACTTAACCATTTATTCAATTGCCGGATCTTTAGTTCGCAGAACTCTACAAATGTCTTTGAAGCGCTTTTAAAGGAGTTTCGAAGTTTGCCGATATCCCTCAACAGTATGGCATGGGCATCAATATAGCTTTCTTAATAGAAATCATAATCTTGTTAGTTAATAACTGAGAAGCAATAAAAGATGCATACCCTCAAGATGGTTTCGGATGAGAGAACCCACTTATCTTTAGGCCAGTTTAACACTAGGATGCCCAGATTTAGCAGCGTGTCTAATTGCCCAAAGTGGTTTGACTCCTTTGTTTTATAGTTTCTTCCCGAAATATTTTGCAGGTTTTATTATTATTTCTAACGTTCTTTGCAGTTAGTTACACAGATAATGTAATATTGTATATAATGTTCTCCTGTTATAATTAAGAATGCTTAATTATAGTAGTGTATTTTAATTTCTATTTAGTCATTTTGATCTGTTTAAATTTTCAATATTTTTTTAAATATACCCATGAGCATGATAATTTTTAACAATCGTTATTATCAAAGTACAAGTGTAATTTTTATTGCATAATAATTCTTGTCAATGGTACCAGGTAAAAATCATATGCTGTTGATTACTCTCTTGTATAACTTTATTATTTTGTTATAAATTTGGGAATGTACTTTGTATTCCAATTTTGCAGACACAGTAAGAAAACTAAAGGTCTTAGAAATAAGACAAATAGGTATCCCAAATTAAATCATATAATGTCAACTAAATGAATTACAATTTGAGTCTATGCAGAACATCGCATCCTCTTTTACACATGCGCATGACTTTTTGCAGTGCAAGTACCGCATAAGGATTTTTACATTTAGCAACCTTTACCAATAGAGCGATTCTTCTTACAATGAGTCTTCATTTCATTGCATTTTTAGGTCTCCTCTTTGGTCATTGTTTTTCTACATTCCTTGATTATTACCATTTCTCATCAAATTTCTTCCTTTGACTGTATATTTATCTCTGCTAATTTGACAATTGTTCAGAACTCTTTCTGGTAATTTTCCTTTGTCACTTCCCTTTATATAGATCGCCCATGCATTTATTGCTGCCAAGTCTAAGGTGTTTTGAAAAGAAAGAAGGCCACCTCCTTGTGCTTGTTCTCACTGAATACTTTCGAGCCATTTGGTCCAAAACGTCAACTCCATATTTAGTATCGTTGTAACATTTGATTGTTTCTGGCGTCTTCTTCGCATTATTAGCTAGAGCAACTTCTTGATGAGAGTGCTAAGAACAACAACATTCTTTTAGCTTTTCCTTGATATACTGTTAGAGTCATATCATCAGACTTGTAAATCTTAGTAGAGTACAACTTATCTTTCATGGTTTTACTGTTGATAGGGACTTCTCTTCTGTTTTTATTCATAGTCCCTATTATACTGGTTCCCCCTTTTTCTTTAGTTGCTTGGCTAAGTTGACAGATGTAAAATAGTTATCTGTTGTGACATTTCTCCTTTGTTCAAATAGGGCTCCATTAGTTGCATGACCACATAATCAGCAACCCTCTCTCGGTAGGACTGATGCTCTTCTTTCCCTACGTAAGGAAACCATTCACCAGATATTTGCTCTCCTTATCTACAGCTAGGCTACTTCTGACCGTATTTATCAGGTTTTAGTGCCACTAAATTGGGTAAAAAGGGCACCTTTGCCTTACTGGGGAAGAGCTGTTCATCAATAGTTATAAAAGGACCAGTTTGTAGCAAGCAATACTATTATCTATAAATCTGTTCCATTACTGTTGAGAATAATGCAAATTTATCAGTTTTGAGTCCTTTACAGAACGTGATTTACAGTCAAAATCGCAAGAACCGAAGAACTTCACAGAATCTATTCCTGACATAGCTTGTTTGCGTAGTGGGACACCCCATCTGTCATTCCAAATGCTATGCACAGGTCGGTCATTCTACCAGCTACACCTCGTGCATACATAACAGCAATAAAGGCCGTTCCTCGTCTTTTTAGAGTGAATGTCTGACTTTTGGTCTGGCTGTGAGCTTCAGCTATTGTGATATTTCTTGGTTTGTCAATCAGCAGTCGCCATGTTGTCAACCAACAACGATATCGCCATGACCTGCTGGGCTGACCAACAACGATATACCTTTTAGCATGACCTTTGTTCGGATGATTCCCGTAAAAATGTATCTTCAAAAAACACCTTGCTGTCATTTGTTGTGAGATGTAGAGTTGAGGTAGCATAGTTCGCAACTATGTCCGAATATAATCATCGTCTTTTGAAATCTAGTTCACCATCCTTACCTGTCAAACTCATATGAAACCTACCACATGAGCAGGAGCGTGAAAGCATGGAATATCAGTTAGTAAAAATATCAAAGAATCATTGCTCACCTGAGAATATGAGAATCACCGCCTCTTCTTACAACATTCTTCCTTTTTCAATATAATGACATCACTGGTTGAAGCAATCTGTTCTGTTGGAAGGTCTGAACCATCTTGAATACAGTGACAATAACAATGTTACTGTTACACTTTGTACCACTGCCTATCAAAGAGGATGAATATTGTTTTACCATGAAATACAAGAGATCTTCTGATATGCAATGAAAACATACATCATTTATATGACAGTATGATTATTTTTTGCACCTCGCCGTCTTGAGCTGATCCATTTTCGTTGGGAAATAATTTCTTGTCATCCTTCAAACTCAGAATATCTTCAGGAATATCAGTTAGAAAAAAATTGTGAAAGACGGGATGCTTAAGAAAATGACTTGGTGAATGTTCTTTTTCTATAATGACAATAAAAATTACTGTTGCCAGATTATATTACAAGCGACGGAATGTCAAGTATGATGTTATTGAGTGTCCTAAAAATGATTGAGGAAATTACTTGAAAAAATTAGAATTTTGGAAGGAAGAAATCTTGAGTCCCATCGAAGAATATGTATTGTAATAAGTAGAAAACAAAACTTACATTTTTTACTTGAGTCCATTAAAAAAAACTATCCATTAAACTAAAAATCTAAAGTAATCAACCGATTTTCTTCAGTTGCATGGTGTAATATACTCAAAATCATTAAAAGTCATAGAAGGGTTCAGTGAAATATGTGAAGATACTGGAGTCGGGAGAACTTTGAATGGCGGCAAGGAGTCAAATGACTCATCTGATTCCTAGTGTTAAAGTTGCAGCAGTGTCCTCGGAAAGTTTTGCAGACTTGGGTCACGTTCAATTGAACTCTGGTACTAGTTTATTACTTTTATAAGGTCAAATGGATCAGAATTTGCTTTTCATCTTGTATGTCTTTAGGAGAATAGAAGCCCTTTTGGTTTCCCTTTTCTATTTCTTAACTCATTGAGCTGTCGTTGATGTTCTAGTTCTAGAGCAAGTTTAATTTCTTCCGCTTGGATATTGTAACTCTAGTCTTCTCTCTTCTGCTTTGATTTTTTCAGCTTCTGTTTGATGTTGCAACTGTAATACTTGCATTTGCAGTTTTAATTTCTCAACTCTGGATCAACAGAGGCGTTACCGTTGCTCCTATAAGACTTCGTAGATCTTCCATCTTCATCGCCTTCATCAACTGCTTTCTTCTAGATAAGGAACACATGAATATCATTGATTAAACAGGCTTTGGCGCGGATGGATCTACAGTTATATTTAATGTTGTATGGTCAGCAATTCTGCTTCTTCGCATAACGCAAGGTTAAGTTCGGTTTAGGAGTAGACAAAAATTTCTCTACACTGAACATTATGGAAAGTAAAAGTTATGACTCGGAATACATACTAAAAGGCAAGATTATATGGAACAAGTACTATAAATTTCAAAGGACGTTTATAGAGGACTGAGGAAACTATGAAACCCTGATGAAAACTAGATATTTAAGCTGATACACAAGAGGAGCAAAGATAATGCTAATGATTATGCTAGACAATTTTATCTGATTCTGACAAATTAATTGTCTTAACCTATCCAACAGAGTATTCAAATTTTTCAATGCAAAAATCATAAACTAAGCAACTGTTCGGCAATAAGAGCACTCGCAATACTATAATAAGACAGCAAGCACTATAATACTAGCATTCACAAAAATATAGTTCATATGTTTACCGATCACAAGAAACTAACACAAATTTGCTGTAAACTATGAACAACTATCTAATATGTAACGAGAAACTTGTAAAGTATACAAAACTACATAAGCACGATATAATCCTAAGACAGCCAAACTACGAGTACCACTCGCTAACGTTCAAAAATATATTTATGCCAATGATGAATAAAGGTAGTGGCAAAATGAACAAAGTCACTCGCGAGGTATCACTAGTGATGAGCGAAAACTACCGTACTAGCAGCGTTCGGGGACGTAAATAGAGGTAGTGGCAAAATGAACAAGTCACTCACGAAGTACCAATAATGCTGAGCGAAACTACCATACTAGTAGAGGTCGCGGAAGTACAAAGTACAAAATTATAAACGTTTAACAGAGTTACGAGACAAAATATAAATGATGGGTGCCCAGCTATCCATGAAGTTCAAGATTGTACAAAGTACAAAGAACGTAATTAAGGACGCTGGTCACGATGGATCTTAGACGATCCGACGGATGAGGAAGGCGTAAATACAACGGGTGGACGAGGAAAAAAAAAAAATGAGGACGTCCGATGTCGCAGCCAGATGTGTCCGTAAGGGTGGCTCGTATGATGGGGCGGGTTTAAATGATGGCAGGCTCAACTGCCGATCCCTAACGACTAACAAAATACCCTGCCGATATTTCCTCCAAAATACAGATGCCGAGAAAGCTGACGGAGTAGGAGAGAAGTTACCATGTACATACCGTGAGAAATATGAAAAATTAATATAAATAAACTTACGCACAATAATTGGAGTCTTACGTGCAGGAGTGTTCAGATGGGTATCAGGTTACACACTGAAGAAACAGATCCCTGTCAAGCCCCATATATGTCACGGTCCCTAATTTGACCTGGGCAAAATTCTTAATACTCGACTGTCAAACCAGGAAGCCAAGCTGTGAAGTGTACCTAACCTTGGTGACAAAGGCTAAAGAAATGGTGACCTGCAGTACACCACAACAACTTACATATATAAACAAAAATATATCACCAAAAAAAATATATATATCTGTTTCAGCCCTTCATTTATAATTATTATACTGATACCAACGCTGCACACTGCTCCACTGTTCAAATAAAATAAACACTGAATGTATTATAGTCAATATGCCGGTTATAGAAACACTTAAACGATTTTTATGATTATAATTAAACTTCCCAACACCAAAATAAGAAAAATAATTATATGAATAAACTTACAACTTGACACTATTAAAATAATAATAAAAATGAATAACACCAATATGCAAATACACGAATAATAATAATAATAATAATAATATGATCACTGACAAAAATAGCTATGTACACGATAAGTGCTGAAACTCCTCTCCCTTTAAGGAAGAGGAGGAAAACAAGGTAATTTTAAGGAGTGAGAGAACAGGGATTTTAAAGAAGAAACTTAGAGGTATTACAAATATACATACATACATACATACATATATATATATATATATATATATATATATATATATATATATATATATATATATATATATATATATATATATATATATATATATATATATGGACTATATTATAACGCAAGCCCTAGTCTCTATTCTTTATGTTTCGCTGATATGAAGTGTTTCTTGGCAGGAGTATGATGAAATAATATCTTGGTCTCATGAAGCCTGTTACGGATGGCTTGAGCAGCAACTTGAAGGAAAGCATATTGTTCTCTCTTATAGCAACACCGGTTGTCAGGGAGTACGGCGGAGCTCCTTCAGTGATCATCCGATTATGATCCTTAACAGTAGTGCAACAATGGGGTTGGTCCTCCATTTACAATGAATTTATCATATTTCCTTGTTCTCTCTGTTGTTGTATCCCTCTATACATGGTTGTCTTATTTACGCTAAGCTGCCGAGCAATATCTACAATAGAGACATTAATCTTATGCAAGCTAATGATTGTGGTGTGGCTGAGTCTGTTGCCCATCTTATCGGTGCAAGTAACAAGGCAGTTTAGTTTAACTTTCCTACCCGTATGTGGAGTCACACGATAACATACGACTTATGAGATTTTTTCTTTTTTGTTTTTGACAACGATAATGGTTGAATTCTTTCTTTATTTATATGTAATTTCATTGATGATTATTCACTATTATTTTATTGGTCAATAAGCTTTTATCTGGATTCGAAATATAGTTTCT
The DNA here is from genome assembly GCF_040412425.1 of Macrobrachium rosenbergii. NCBI lineage: Eukaryota > Metazoa > Arthropoda > Malacostraca > Decapoda > Palaemonidae > Macrobrachium > Macrobrachium rosenbergii. Next base: position 70,024,139 of record NC_089753.1, on the reverse strand, counting down.
TCTTTGACTCTTTTGCTCAATCATCTGAAGTGAAATTTTTCAAAATGTTTCGTCATTTTTCGTAATATGAATTTTTCACTCGCCGTTCTTTTTTATATTGTTAACCGTATGATTAATAACCAAAATCGAATAAGAAAATTACATTTCCTTGTAAATATCAAAATAACAAATTACTGTTAGGTGAACGAAAACTTCTGGAACATGTTGCAAAACATTTTTGAGTGACTGTACATTTGCTTTTGTAAATTTATGGGATGTTATATAAGAGATTTTATTATTTCATTTATTCCGGATTATTATCTGTTTTCTGTTTTTTTGTAATATTAGTTCAATATTATTGGTGATTTGTTTATCTTTTCAAATATCTTTGTAATTATTTTTAATGGACTCATTTTGAAAGAATATTCACGCCTCAGTATGCAGCCGGATAGGAAGAAAGTTTCTTTTGCATATTAGTGAAAGGGGGTGAATACACCTGATGATCGCAGGATGAATTTATCAAACATGACTTGAATGTCTAGCCAAGGTAACTTCTAGTTTATTCATTCATTCTTAACTATTTGGTATCTCAACTGTCAATTCCGAAAATTTATATTTATCATTAACTTTATATGTTTAATCTGTCATTATTCCACCAAGCCTTCACAGTTACAATATTATTAATGCCTAACTATTTAATCACTGCAATCGACAAATATACAACATTAATTAAACAGATGAACTTATTCCAATTAAACGAAATTTGAAAAACATGATAGACCAAAAGTGGGGATTATTTGATATGAATTTTTGAGCATCATTCCCACTGTTGGAAATTACACCTTCCTGATGGAGCACATGAGAACCAGAAATTTAATTATCATCCACACGCCATAACGTCCAGCAAAATCCAACTGTAGTGGATATGGAATGAATATTTCACCTGCATACTGCGAAATTACTGAATCCAAGAATGAAGATGCGCCGCTTAAATGGAGTTTCAAGTGGTGAGGATACACCATATGCGTTGGCTTCATATTTAGTGTAGGTACCTTCTCATTTCAACATGTCATTTCTATTGTATCTATAAGATAAAGAGATAGATAGAGAGTATTTAGTCCAATTTAACAAAGCTATAGAGGGAAAACAGAAACATTTCAAGAACAGACGAACTTTAATTACATGAATTTCAGTAAAACTTCTACAAAAGTGTCTTCATTGTTATTTTCCAACAGGTGGTACACGCATCTCTTTCTCTCCCTCCCCCTCTCTCTCTATCTCTCTCTCTCTCTCTCTCTTGCTTTCACACTGCAAAACTTAAGCCCCTTTCCACCTTTCTTTAATCTCTCTTACTCTGAAGCAAATAAGTCTTCTCTGGCTGTCTGTTTCATAAATTAATGTATTTACTAAGTGATCCTTTTATAATACATGACCATCCACATAAACATTTTAATAATGAGCCTCTAGGGTCCTACACAGACCCACACACTGTCCATCCTACCTGGCCGGCTAATCTCCTCACAGCGAACATCTCTACAAGCCAAGCGCACACATACAAGAAACACAGCAGATGTCACGCATCATTTGTACATATATTCTCATTCGCATTATTATTATGTTAAATGTATTATTCTTAGTGCGTTACAATATCAGCATTCAAGCTATATGTACCATTCGTGTCTTGTTTATTGATTTATGTGCATTTTTCCATCCCCAACAAACAGCATCTTACTCACGCCTTTGCTATGTTGGTGACCATGGAAATGTCAAGCCCAGCCAGCCCCAACAATACCAGCCTCTCCAATGACACTGTCACCGCTGCCTCCATACGTCTACCCCCATTCATGCACCACAACCCTTAGTACACACCTTCACAAAGACAGTAGATGCATGGTCAGCACGAAAACAACGTCACCTATCAGCAACAACTGAACATTTCTGTACCATCAAGTATTCGAAGGGTTCAGCAAACACTGTGGTGGATGCATTTTCAAGAAATTGCATCAACACCACCCAGCTTGGAATAGCCTATCTCAAAATAGCAGAGGCAAAAAGAGACGACGTGGACCTACAGCGACTATGAAACAAGTACTGGACACCCTAGCACCTACCTGTCAGAAGGCCTAAAAGAAAAGGCTTTCAACCTCACCACAACCACCCAAATTTTAGCAGAGTGGTACATCTGGTGGGGAATGAAAAAGGACATAAAAAACTGGACACGAGAATGACTTCCATGTCAGACATCAAAAATAACAAGGCACAAAGAGAGAGAAATAGGAGAGTTCTACACAACACACCGCCAACTCGCCCACATCCACATCGACATAGTGGGACCTCTACCCCACATCTGAAGGGTACAGATATTTGTTCACCATCATTGACAGAAATAACAAGTGGCCTGAAGCAATACTGATACGACAACAGATAGCAGAGAGTTGTGTAAAAGCCACCATTGGATGGGTCGGCAGACACGGACTCCCACAGATCGTCATGAGCGTTCTTATTATGGAACACCCTCGCAGACAATTTGGGGACAAAGATAATACACACAACAAGCTACAACCCAGAAGCTAATGAAACCATCGAAAGGCTACACTGGTCGTTGAAAGCATCACTCACCGCTAGATGTCAAGGCGGGAGCTGGAGAAAGGAATTACCTTGGGTATTACTGGGCCTGAAAACATCACCACACGCAATATTCGACACTTCTACCCATATGGACAATCATTAACATTGCCGGCAGATGTCTTTCAATATACAATGAACCCAACATCCCCATCTGACACCTGCAATGAATTAGAACAAATAATACCAGCCAAGACAACTTACCATATGGCCAGAAAAGTGTACACCCCCAGCGAGCTGCAGAACACAAAATATGCGTTCATACTGATAGGCGCAAACAGAACTCCCCTCTCCTCAGCCTATTCAGGACCATACCTTGTCATCCAGAGAAGAAACAAAGCCTACCAAATGACAGAACTACCTGGGTCTCCATCAACTGCCTAAAGCCAGCATACCTCCCAGACCCTGACCTATAACCACAGGCTTCTCCAAGGGGGGACATCCTATAGGGTCCCATATGGACCCACCCACTGCCCATTTTACCTGGCCGGCTAATCTCCTCACAACAAGTATCTCTGCATGCCAAGCACATGCGCACAAGAAATGCAGCAGATGTGATGCATCTTTCTACATATATGCTCATTCATATTATTGTTATGTCAAATGAATCATTCTTAGTGCAAGTATTACAATGTCAGCATTCCAGCTATATGTATCATAACTTCATTCGTGTTTTGTATGTTGATTTATGTGCATTTTTCACCAGCAATGTATATGCTCTCTCTCTCTCTCTCTCTCTCTCTCTCTCTCTCTCTCTCTATCCACCGAGTAGAGAGAGAGAGAGCATTTATATATATATATATATATATATATATATATATATATATATATATATATATATATATATATATATATATATATATATATATATATATATATATATATATATATATATATATATATACATACATATACATATATATATATATATATATATATATATATATATATATATATATATATATATATATATATATATATATATATATATATATATATATATATATATATATATATATATATAGTGAAAGAAAGTAAGGGGTGGTGATTCAGTGTTTGAAAGTGCTTTGAATGGTTTCAGAGATCTGGTGATTGGCAGTTTGAAGATAAAAGCTCCTACAAAAGTATATGACTTAAAAATAGAAGTGATAACTGAAGTATGAACAAAAACAGAAAGGACTGGTATGAGAATGCCACCTTTGTTCTCTTTAAATCAGCTTTCCATGCTGACCAGTTCCTCTCGTACATTAATGAATTACATCCTAATATCATGTTTACATTAGAGAGTGGGAAAAATGATTGATTGCCATTTTTGGATGTTTTGGTGTTTCAACATGGTGATAGTTTTAACACTTCCTTTTTTAAAAAACGAGACTTTTTCAGGTCTGGGTTCAAACTTTCATAGTGCTTGTTTTTATAATTTTACACTCAATTCAATTTTTACCTTGCTTCATCGGGCTTACATTCTAACCTCTTCCTGGAATTCATATCATAAAGAAATATTGTTATTGTATAAATATTTTACCGATAACTGGATTCCCTCACATGTTTTCTTCAAACATTGCAAGATTTTTTTTCTAAATAAGAAACTATCTGACTCCCTTTCATAAGCTTTGTTCCACGAAAGAAACTATATGCCAGTATTCCATACATCCAAGATGACAAATTTAGAAGGAATCCCAAGTCTGCAATAGAAAAACACTTTAATAAGTAGCAAGTTATTTTAATTCCAAAAAAACCTTACAATACGATCACTTTTTAAAGCAAAAAGACAAATCTGCCCAATAACGCAATACTCAGATGTAATTTGCCCCAGATGTAATTTAGGGACTTACGTCGGTTTGACTGAACGATTGTTTAAGGTCAGAGCTGATTCACTTAAAGGTGTCAGCCATTGAACTGACTGCAGATTGTCCAATCACGAATTTACTACAGTAATATCAGAAATCACACAAATATTTGTAATACTAGCATTATCTATTCTGACTTCTCTGTTTTGGGCAAAACAAGCAGTTTACACGAATTGCTCATCTTAGAGTCATTATTTATTAAGCAGTTAGTGCCCAAATTGAACACTCACACCACCTCTGTACAGCTGTATCTGGCTTGATCCAGTTTTCTTTGCAGCCTCTCCCTCCTTTCCGAATCATTCAACCTTCAACTTTTAGTCTAGCTGGTTGTTTTAAATTGTTTTGTTTTAATGTAAGTTTTGTATAATTTGTTGAGACTCTTAAAATCAAAGTTATATTCCATGGATTTTTAATTTCTTTTTTTTTCTCTTTTAGCCTTAGTGATGTAACTATGTTGTTACAAAATGCGTCGGCAATAAATACATCACGTTTTGATGACTGGCTATCTCCTTGTCACCCTGTCCTATGTACCGTGGCCTGCTTGTGCAAATGTATTCTGATATATATATATATATATATATATATATATATATATATATATATATATATATATATATATATATATATATATATATATATATATATATATATATATATATATATATATATATATATATATATATATATATATATATATACATATATGTATATATATATATATATATATATATATATATATATATATATATATATATATATATATATATATATATATATATATATATATATATATATATATATATATATATATATATATATATATATATATATATATATATATATATATATATATATATATATATATATATATATATATATATATATATATATATATATATATATATATATATATATATATATATATACATATATACATATATATATATATATATATATATATATATATATATATACACACACACACACATATATATATATATATATATATATATATATATATATATATATATATATATATATATATATATATATATATATATTATAAGGTGTTATAATATATATAACCATTTTACAAGTGTTTATATGTCTCTGTGAAAATACTGATGTTTTGCTTGCAGATTCGTCATTTGTTGTGGAGAGAGAGAGGTTGAGATTCTTATCAGGTCAGTACATCCTGTGTTTACCCAAGTGTGTGGAGAAGGCAAAAGGACCCCTCTTATATTATCGTGATGAGCTGTCAGCCTATCGGCGAGTTACCTATTACGTCTTTATCATGTCTGTCTAACCCATGTTTATTAGCTGTGTCTGTGCTTATTCTTTTTTGTAAACTGAGTAATGGAATGAGGAACAGCAAGAGAGTTGCAGATGACATGCTGACAGCCAGCCAGTTTTGGGTCTAAAAGCACTTCCTTTTGTTTGTTCAAATGTGTCAGTCTCCTAGGCAATGTCAGTCATAGATAAGGCGCTCAAAGCTCCAGCCGTCTATGTATTCTATACATACACGTGTATACCTGTATGTATAACGAATGTATGTATACTTTATGTATCATGTATTCTGAGAGGGCTTTTGAGTTATAAGTGGAGTGCTGTGTGAGAAACAGTCAGTCAGGAACAGAGCTTGCAGAAATAGGTCCTCTCTCTCTCTCTCTCTCTCTCTCAATAATCCCATTCATATATATAAGGGTTACTGATGGTTTACTGTTTGTAAAAGTTCTGTTAAAACTCACCCCAGGAGTGTGTTAATTTTGTAAAAGGTGATCTGGAATATAGTTTTGTGCAAGCATTGTGGAAGGTTTGTAATTGTATAATAATTACAAAAGGTAAAGTGAAGTTTACTGGTTTTTGTTATGTAAAGAGTTAAAGTGATGTTCTATGGTAAAGTAGATGGTGAGTTAAGGGAGGCATATGAATTGTTGAATGCAGCTGAGGTAGTATTTACAAATAAGGCAAAACAAGAGAATGAGAACGCTGATGTACAGGCAGAACTTAGAAGTTTAGACTCAGAAGAATTTTGGGGTAGACTGAAGGTGTTAGAGTCAGAAGAAAACTTACTTAGGCTGCAGATACAGGCTGATAAAAAAGAGAGAGATAAAGAAAGGGAGGAAAGAGATAAAGCAAGGAGTCAAGAAGAAGACGAAAGAGATAGAGTAAGGAGTCACGAAGAAGAAGAAAGAGAAAAGGCAAAACATGAAAGGGAGTTGGAGTTAATCAGAGCTCGATCCTTACTACCTGTAAACCCATATAACTATATCCAAGGTAACACAGACCCTGCGTTTAATGTAGCAAGAGCACAGAAGTTAATTCCAAAATTTACAGAAGAAGCTCCAGGTGAGTCTTTTGATCACTTTGAAAAAGTGGCTTCAGGTATGGGATGGCCAGAGGATAAATGGTCAGTTTTGTTACAGAGTGTTCTCATTGGTAAAGGAAGAAGTGCCTACTTAGCCTTATCAGCTGATCAGTGTAAAGAGTACCAGGTACTCAAACACAATGTGCTACAGGTTTACCAGATGACCCCTGAATATTACGATGAACAATTCAGATCTTTGAGGAGGGATGACAAGATGACTTTCTTGGATTATGCCTATAAAGTAAGGAGATATTTTAAACGATGGCTGGAGGCTACTAAAGTTAAATGTATGGACGAACTTGAAGGATTAGTGGTCTTAGAGTAATATCTAAGAGGAATTCCTGAACATATAAGAGCTTATTTGAGAGAGAGAGAGAGAGAGAGGTGAAGAAACTTGATAAAGCTGCTACTCTGAGTGAGGATTACAATATAATTTCCAGCAAAAAGATTTATAATGGCAGGTACCAGAGCCAACAATTCACAGGTTATATGTCTCTGCTAAACCAGCCCCTTCTAGTCTATTCTCAAGACAAGTGCAGAAAACTAATGTTGTTTGCCACAAATGTGTAAGAGTAGGACATTATAGTCGAGACTGCTATAAAGTGTACCAGTAGACTAAGCCAGTTGGACAGGTGACAAGAGATAACCAGGTAAAGCCAACTACGAGGAACAATGTGGGAAAAAATGAAATCAGGCAAGCAAAGTGCTGAGCATCCAGTGGAAATGCAAATTCCAGTAGTGAGTGGCTGAACAGTGAGGAGGCTTTTAAGCCATATATCTGTGAAGGTATGCTGACAACCCCCTCTTTGAGTGTGCAGGTACCAGTGAAGATATTACGTGATACAAGAAGTAATCATAGTGTGGTAGTTCTAGGTGCACACCCGCAGTTGGAGAAGAATCTCACTGGAGATTCAGTTATTTTAAAAGGTATAGGAGGAGAGGAAGTAACTCCTATATGCCGCTTGCATTTGTCATGTGAATTAGTGACAGGAAATATTGATTTTGCAATAAAGGACTCATTAGCTGTTGAAGGTGTGCATGTTTTACTGGGTAATGAAGTTGGTGGTGTTCCCTTCGTTCCTTGTCCTGGAGTGACAGACAAACCATTAAGGATTAGTCCTACAACAGAATTACAGAAGAAAAACCCTTACTTATTTCCAAGTTGTGTAACTACCAGGAGCATGAAGAGAACTGAGCATAGAAGTGAAGAAACTGAAGATTTACCTGCACCAGAAGGATCCTTGAGCTTAGAAGAGCTGTTCCAGGAAAGTGAAGTTTCCCCTAATGTCAGTACTGAGAGATTCTTGCAGAAGAGGAAAATCCTATTATTGGTAAAGAGACTCCGAGTAATCAAAGTGTTCCTGAAGACAGTAGTGAAACTGCTGAAGCAGAGTTAACAGATATTGAGAGTTCAACCCTTGAAGTTGGTCAAGTGACTAGAGAGAAATTAGTGGAACTGCAGAAGAGGGATACAATGTTGGCTGATCTGTTCTTCAGAGTTGTTGAACCAGAAGAAATGCAACAATCTTCTACCTGTTATTATCTAAGGGATGGATTGCTAATGAGGAAGCATCGATCTGTAGATATACCAGGAAATGCTGAATGGGGTGAATATTATCAAATTTTAATTCCATATCCATTGAGGAAGCAAGTGGTAGCAGTAGCGCACTAGGCTGGTCATATGGGAATCAGGAAGACTGTTGAGAAGGTTATGAAGTATTTTTTTTTTGGCCTGGACTACACAAGGATGTCAGCAAATTTTGCAGGGAGTGTCATACATGCCAAATAGCTGGAAAACCAAATGAAACTATTCAAAAAGCTCCCCTACAACCGATAGAAGTTAGAGGAGAACCCTTTAGCAAGGTGATAATAGATGTGGTTGGTCTGCTTCCAAAAACGAAGAAAGGACATGAATATTTGTTGACGTTAAGGTGTCCCACAACAAGATATCCTGAGGCGATTCCTATAAGAAATATAGGTGCAAAGGTAATTGCTGAGAAGTTGGTGGAATTTTTTTCCAAGTTTGGAATTCTAGAAATTGTACAGAGCGATAGAGGAACGAACTTTACCTCAAAATTATTCCAAGATGTACTGAATTTGCTAGGAGTGAAACAACAGTTATCTACTGCCTATCACCCAGAGACTGAAGGAGCTTTAGAAAGGTTCCACCAAACTTTGAAAATTATGTTAACCAAGTACTGTAATGAGTCGGGAAGAAAATGGGATGTTGGTTTACCCTTAATGTTATTTGAACGTAAGAACGTCTTTTCAAGAAAGTAGTAATAAAGACCGCAAATGAAAATCCTTGCAGAGAACTTTGAAAATCAAAGCTGTTTTCTTCAGTTGGAAGAACTTGAGGAATAGTATTGAAGAAGAGGTTGGTAGAAGCTCCACTGGGAAAATTCAATTCAAGCCAATGAGGTGATGGTCGTCGTGAGTCATATTCTATGGGAATTATTAGTGTTGAACTTGCCAGTGAAAAGGTTTTATGAATGAAACAGAAACGATCTTGTGAGTCAAATTTGGATTCTGAATGCCAAACTTTTTTTTTTGATTGCAGTTATTTTACAGGTTTTTATTTTTGAGTAAGAACATGATGTCGATGATAGTATTTCTGAGGTTATGTACCTGCCAAGATCTGAGATGATTATAGTGAAGTGGTTATAGTTGGAGAGGATGACAGCGACACCGAGTATTTAGAAATATTAGAACCCATTGTCGATGAAGGTTGGCAAACTAAAAGATCCATTTTTGAACAAAACAAAGAATTAAAATGAAATTTGTTTGACATACCTAAGTTACAAAAGATGCATTTTGTTTCAGAGTGATGATGATATTGACAGGCTGTCGTGAATGGATGAATGCTCGGGCAGAGATGTTTTGAAAACAGAAAATTTCTATGTTTTTTGAAAACTTCTTTCATTTTTTTTGGCACATGCCCTTTTATTAATTATTTTTCTCCTTGTTGTAGTGGTAGTGGTATTACTGATGAATTTTTTATTATTATTATGATTATTATTATTATTATCAGTTAGCTTATTATTATTATTTATTGAAATTACCATAAACATTTACTGATGCATACGTTTGTTTCCAAAAAGACTTAACTGTTTCCGTAAGAAAACTCAGTAAATACTGAGTACATTTACTAATACTTTACTACTTTTCTACTACTTTATTTCTATTTCTTTCCAACTGGTGGATCAACTTTCTGTCAATGACTTTTTCCACTAAATATTCCTGACGATTTCTATATTATAATACCTGGGAAGAATATTTTATATTTATATATATATATATATAATATATATTATATAAATTGATAGTCAACCACAGACAATATATACATATATATGTATCATATCTAGGGTGGTAAAAAATATTCATTGGTATGTACACAATGTTTCACTAATAAGAATATAAACGAAAATATAAATAACAGAAAGTTTTTGGAGCAAATGATGACTGATTACTTTTGCGACAAACTTCTCATGTGGTATGCAAGCGTTAAGTGCAACAGGCAAGTGGCGAAAATCAAGTTTGTTTAAGAAGATGAGTCTTATCAAAAAGTATGGGATATTTGAAATGAAAATTTGCAGAGAACTGGGAAGAAAATCAAGAGGAAGTCCAAGGAGAATATGTGAAGAACTTGAGGAAAAGGTTAGAAGAAATTGGAAAATTCTTCTTTAGAAAATTTGAAGACAAGCCAAAAGAAAAAGCCTTGAAAAGAATGTATGATGCTAAGACTAAGTTAAGAAACTTTAGTGTTGGACAGCAAGTTCTAGTGTTCTTACCAGTGAAAAGAAGAATCCCAATCAACGACAGACAAGGTGTTAAGGATCAAACTTATGTGACTGAAACACCAGTGAGAACAAAACGACGGAGGAAGATACGTGTAAATCTTTTGAAACCCTGCTGCTCAGAAACTAGAACTGAGGTTATGTCTATAACCCAAACAACTTCATATACAGAGGAAGATGATGGCTACGAGTTGGGAGCTGAAAATAAGATGAACAATTCCTAAATATTAGAAAATTTAAAAAGCAAACTAAAACATCTAAGTGTTGAACAAAACAAAGAATTAACTGACATGATCCAAAGTTTCCCTGAAATTTTTACAGACATACCTAAGTGTACCGACTTGACAAAGCATGAGATTAAGATCAGAGAAGATGCTAAACCATTCAAGCAAAGAGCTTATCGTGTATCACCCATTCATCGAGATGTTTTGAAAAAGGAAGTTGAATATTTGTTGCAGCACAGATTGGCAGAGCCCAGTTCAAGTCATTACAGTTCTCCTTGTGTGTTAGTGATGAAACCAGATGGCTCGTTTAGGATGTGTACTGATTATAGGAAATTTAATTCCATCAGTGTAGCTGATAATTATCCCTTACCTCTTATTGATCAATTACTTGATAATATTGGGCAAGCCAAGTTTGTTTCCAAAATAGACTTACTAAAAGTATATTATCAAATTCCCCTAGATGAGGATGCCAAATTGCTGTCAGCTTAAATCACTCCTTTCCGACTATATCAATATACTGTCTTACCATTTGGACTGATGAATGCCCCTGCAACTTTCAACGAGTGGTGGATCAACTGCTAGGGTCAATCGAAGGAGTGGGTGTATATCCTGACGATATTGTGATTTATTCCAATACCTGGGAAGAACGTTTTAGGATTTTAAGGAAGGACTTCAAGAAACTACGAGTAGCAAGATTGACAGTCAACCTACAGAAAAGTGAACTAGGGAAAGCAACTGTTCAATATCTAGGGTTCGAAGTTGGAAAAGGCCTTCTCGCTCCTCTTGATGCTAATGTAGAGGGTATTCGTAAAGCTGCTCCTCCTACTATCAGAAAATAACTACAAAGATTTTTGGGCATGGCTGGATTTTATCGCCGCTTTTGCCCAAACTTCTCGGCTGTGGTAGCTCCGTTAACGAACTTAACAAGTCCAAAAATCAAGTTTGTTAGGACCCCAGAATGTCAAGAGTCTTTTCAGAAAGCTAAAGCTATTTTGACTTTGAAACCAGTGCTGCTGGCTCCAGACTTCAATAAAAATTTGTGTTACAAGTTGACGCATCTGATAGCGGAATTGGGGTAGTTCTTCTACAGGAAGATGAATATCAAATTATGCATCCTGTGTGCTTCATGTCATCAAAGCCTTGACAAAGTTTGAAGTGTATGTGAACCAACCCAATAGTGAAGAAGTTTTAGTGTTATCTGACCACAATCCTATAACATTTATCAATAAGATGAAGAATCACAATCAACGATTGACAAGGTGGTCTTTGTGTTTACAACCATACAGTGTAAAGGTAAAGCATATAATGGGGAAAGATAATATTGTTGCAGATTATTTATCTCGTACCGAATCCGTGGATTCGAACCCGGGATAATTAATCTTTTGGGGGGAGGAATATTATAAGGTGTTATAATATATATAACCATTTTACAAGTGTTTATATGTCTCTCTGAAAATTTTGATATTTTGCTTACAGATTCGTCATTTGTTGTGGAGAGAGAGAGGTTGAGATTCTTATCAGGTCAGTACATCCTGTGTTTACCCAAGTGTGTGGAGGAGGCAAAAGGACCCCTCTTATATTATCGTGATGAGCTGTCAGCCTATCGGCGAGTTACCTATTATGTCTTTATCATGTGTGTCTAACCCATGTTTATTAGCTGTGTCTGTGCTTATTCTTTTTGTAAACTGAGTAATGGAATGAGGAACAGTAAGAGAGTTGCAGATGACATGTTGACAGCCAGCCAGTTTTGGGTCTAAAAGCACTTCCTTTTGTTTGTTCAAGTGTGTGAATCTCCCAGGAAATGTCAGTCATAGATAAGGCGCTCAAAGCTCCAGCCGTCTATGTATTCTATACATACAAGTGTATACCTGTATGTATAATGAATGTATGTATATTTTATATATCATGTATTCTGAGAGGGCTTTTGAGTTATAAGTGGAGTGCTGTGTGAGAAGCAGTCAGTCAGGAACAGAGCTTGCTGCAAATAGGTCCTCTCTCTCTCTCTCTCTCAATAATCCCATTCATATATATAATGGTTACTGATGGTTTACTGTTTGTAAAAGTTCTGTTAAAACTCACCCCAGAAGTGTGTTAATTTTGTAAAAGGTGATCTGAAATATTGTTTTGTGCAAGCATTGTGGACGGTGTGTAATTGTGTAATAATTACAAAAGGTAAAGTGAAGTTTACTGGTTTTTGTTATTTTAAGAGTTAAAGTGATGTTTAGGTGAAAGAGAATTATTATTTTGATAAGAGATAAACATATCTCTTATTGTGAGTTCTAATGTGTTTTGCTGCTAATTATATATATTTGTATAGGTCTCTGTGACTTGGCAGTGTTGTCTATGAGAAAGTCTTAGAAAGACGTGAGTTTAACTTTTTCTTTTTTAGAGTGAAGAAATCTTTTGAAAGATTGATATAATCTTTAAGCATATTTTTTGGTGGTTGGTATATTTCCATTTTTGCATATTTCATTCTTATATGTCTGTGTTATCATATTACTATGATTTTATAGTTACTGGGTTTCAAAGTTTTGTGCTAGTGAATTCTTAGCATTTTGTTAGTGCCTACTTATTATTGAGATTTTAGAGAATGTTTATGTGGATTCCAGTCACTAAAATTTTGGTGAATGTTTGTGTTTAATTAATCTGATATATGCTTAAAACTTGAGTGATAGTTGATGGTTTGAATCTTACCTAACCAAACTGCTTTCTTAATAAATCAAAGTTTTGTGAATTAAACTAAATTAAGAAATACTTAAAACTTACACTGATGTTAATTAATAGTAAATCTTTTAAGACTGTGAACTCGGCATATGACTTTTGAACTTAGAAATAAACCTGTTTGTTTAAATTTTTTTTTTAAACACAATGTTTCATTTTGACCACCAGTAATTAGAGACATTAATGAATGTGTACAAGGTAAGTGATGTATCTCTTTTTTCACCTGAGACTTATCTAGGTAAAATAGAACCAGAGAGACAGCTACAGTGTTTGTTGAAGTGATACCCATTTTCCACTAGTCTGGATATAACTTAATAATTGTTGCCTTATCCATAAACTAATAAAGTTACATTGATTTTCTCAAGTGATAAGTAAGTTTATGGGATCACTGTACCTTTAGAAATCCAGTCAAACATCTTTGTTATGAGTTTTGAAGTATCTGGTGGATGTATAGGTAACTTTTGGTATTATTATTTGTGTAATAACCATAATGGTGCTTGATCACTTTGTAACTATATATATATATATATATATATATATATATATATATATATATATATATATATATATATATATATATATATATATATATATATATATATATATATATATATATATATATATATATATATATATATATATATATATATATATATATATATATATATATATATATATATATATATATATATATATATATATATATATATATATATATATATATATATATATATATATATATATATATATATATATATATATATATATATATATATATATATATATAAAAATATATATATATATATATATATATATATATATATATATATATATATATATATATATATATATATATATATATATATGTATATATATATATATATATATATATATATATATATATATATATATATATATATATATATATATATATATATATATATATATATATATATATATATATATATATATATATATATATATATATATATATATATATATATATATATATATATATATATATATATATAAATACATACATATATATATATATATATATATATATATATATATATATATATATATATATATATATATATATATATATATATATATATATATATATATATATATATATATATAAATACATACATACATACATATATATATATATATATATATATATATATATATATATATATATATAAATACATACTTACATATATATATATATATATATATATATATATATATATATATATATATATATATATATATATATATATATATATATATAATATACATACTACATATATATATATATATATATATATATATATATATATATATATATATATATATATATATGTGTGTGTGTGTGTGTGTGTGTGTGTGTGTGTGTGTGTGTGTGTGTAATTGTAATAGCCACAATGCCCTCTTAACTTCTCGAATTCTTCACACTTTTTTTGGATATGCTTGTAACTACGAAGCCAAAATATCCAAACGGAAGAAGAAATTTAAGAGCCTGTGAACGCCGGTCGCGGGAAACGAACCCGCATTACCATATTCACAAGGAAGTCCCTTTGCCGACCTGTGAATATGGTAATGCGGGTTCGTTTCCCGCGACCGGTGTTCACAGGCTCTTCAATTTCTTCTTCCGTTTGGATATTTCGGCTTCGTAGTTACAAGCATATCCAAAAAAAGCTCGAAGAATTCGAGAATTTAAGAGGGCATTGTGGCTATTAGAGTTACATATGTTTCTGGTAAAAGTGACCAGCAGATTCTACACACACACACACACACACACACACACACACACACACACACATATATATATATATATATATATATATATATATATATATATATATATATATATATATATATATATATATATATATATATATATATATATATATATATGTGAGTGAAAACTGTGACTTTGACACTTTGTCTTTTATTGAACCGAATTCCTTTAGTATAGTTTTTATTTTAGAATTGAATCTTTTCATGGCATCAGCTAATGGGTCTTTCCATAGATTTTTGTAAGTACTAGAATCAGATAATAAGTTTTTCCTTTTTTCAGCATAGCTAATTTTATCCAACCCATTCTTACGAAACAATTGGATTTGTTGGCTTTAGCAATGTGCAAAATTTTTTATCTTTCTTTGTTTTGTGAATTGCATCTACAAACCTTTTTGGGAAATTCACTATTTTATTAGGTATTTGAAGCCGAAGAAAAGACCTTTAACTAAATTCATTGATGGTGATACAATTGTGTTTTCCTTTTCCAGTTTGGATATCTTTGAGATGATGTTTGTGCACGAAATGTCATCGCTAATAGAATATGATAAGCCATAGCCTAAAGCACATTTAAGATACTGGTCCAGTTCTTTGTTCGAGAGGTTTATTACACAACCGTCTTTATGTTTGTTATTCCAGTTACTTATCTCGATGAGACTTTTTAATTTATGATCCAGGTGGTGAACTGGTTTGTTGACCTTGAATCTAAGGCTATTATAAATTCTGTTCAGTAGCACTGTTATCCAATCCGGGGGAATCCTATTCATGAAATTAAATCTATCCGTTCTCAGTTTCTTGAAAATATTGAATTCGAGCCTTCTTGTCTTTTCTATATGTTTCTTGAGGGAGATTACACACAATTCATTAAAAGGAGATTCACTGTCCACTCATATACAGTATTCCTTGCAAAGAATGTAATAAGATTTATATTAGTCAAACATCAAAAGGACTAAAAGTAAGAAGCTCCCAACTCAAATATACCATTTTAAGAGCCTTATAAAATAATGGCATTGTGAGTCATTGGCTTATGACAGGTCATACGATAAACTGGGATAACTCAACGGTAATCTACAAGATTAACCACCACTGAAAAAGAAATCTGCTAGATTTCTTTTGTTCAAAGAACATGCTGCCCACATTAACAAACTGTAACCCGGCTCCCTTTTGTTTTTGTATATAAATCTCAGTCAACTTCTTTTGTATTCAGTGTGAACTTGAAAGCGTAGAATAAACTACAAAAATACTTGTTCAAAGTTCCTGTTTTCACTCATCTTCTGACGTGGATTTAGTGATATTCTCAAGCACTCGTTCCTCCGTGCTGCATTAGATATGGACGCCACGAGAAACTTTCTACCCCTGTTCCCTTTTCTGGCAGATGTTCTTCTCAACTTCCAACGGACCTTGGTGGAAGCGCACAATAGTCGGTTTCGACGGAAATTCCTTCACAAATCTTTACATGAACAAGTGGTTCCAAAGTCATTACTACCTAGACGATTACGAGTTTACAGTGAATCTCCTTTCAATGAACTGTGTGTAATCTCCCTCAAGAAACATATAGATCAGACAAGAATGCTCGAATTCAATATTTTCTAGAAACTGAGACGGATAGATTTAATTTCATGGATAGGATTCCCGGATTGGATAACAGTGCTACTGAAAAGAGTGTATGATTGCCCTAGATTCAAGCTCAACAAAACAGTTCGCCACCTGGATCTAAATTAAAAAGTCTCATCGAGATAAGTGATTGGAATAACAAACATAAAGACGGCTGTGTAATATACCTCTCGAACAAAGAAATAGACCAGAATCTTAAATGTGCTTTAGGCTATGGCTTATCATATTCTATTAGCGATGACATTTCGTGCACAAACATCATCTCAGAGATATCCAAACTGGAAAAGAAAAACACAATTGTATCACCTTCAATTAATTAATTAAAGGTCTTTTCTTAGGCTTACTTCAAATATCTAACGAAATGGTGAAGTTCCCGAATGGGTTTATAGATGCAATTCATTAAACGAAGAAAGATAAAAGTTTGCGCGTTACTAAAGCCGACAGATCCAATTGTTTTGTACTAATGGATAAAATTAGCCATGTTGAAAAAATGGAAAACTTATCATCTGATTCTAATACTCACAAAAAACTACAGGGACCCATTACCTGATGTCATAAAAAGTTTCAGTTCAAAAATAAAAACTAGACTAAACAAATTCGGTTCAATAAAAGAGAAAGTGTCAACGAGTAGCCCATCCTTACCGTACATGTAGGGATTACTCAAAACCCATAAAAGAGATTTTCCTATTCAGCCCATTATCAGTTCAAACGGTTCTATTAGTTTTAAACTTTTTAAATATCTAGTTAAATTACTATCACCTATTCTAGGTACTATTTCAAATTCCCATTTACAAAACTGCTCATTTCTGTACTAGACTTTCCATATTTAATTATCCAGTACTGACAAATTAAACAGTTTTGATGTGACATCTTGATTTACTAAAGTTCCTATTGATGACTTATTTCAATATTTATCACAACATTTGGACTTGCATAATCTAGAATTACCTACCAATGTTATTCTTAATTTGATATCCCTTTGTATAAAAAAAAAATTAAATTCACTTTCAATGATGTTTATTATGAACAAATATTTGGTATGGCTATAGGGAACCCTCTTTTGCCACTTTTGTCTAATATTTACATGGAATTCTTTGAGTCTAGCCTTATTCCAAGAAATCTATTCTCTAAGGCGTTTTGGGTTAGATATGTAGACGATTATTTTTGTATTGTAAAAGAAAATGTAAATATTCCTGATTTCTTGCAAACAATTAATAATATTGTACCATCCATAAAATTCATAATAGAATATGAAGAAAATAGTTGTACACCATTTCTGGATGTCTTAGTTATTAGAAATAACACCAATTTTTGTTTTAAAGTATACAGAAACCCACGAATAATTTATCATTTATTAATTTTTACTCTAACCATGCTAAACAAATTAAGGTGTCAAAATTTTCTAGTATGTATGTTAGGGCTATTAAAATTTGCAGTCCTGAATTTTTGGAAGAGGAGCTTAAAATCATTGATAAAATAGGAAATTCAGTATCTTACCCTCCATATTTTTTTTAGAACTTTGTAAAAATAAAGCAAAAAAGACATTACAATCCAACCAGTGTTAACAAAAAACTTGAGAATATTGTCTGTTTAACATTTCATCCTAATTTCATTCCTGCAGTGCTCATTTAAAAAAAATATTGATATTAACTTAGACTGTAAATATTATAACATTGCGAGAGATAAACTAATTAAGAATAGTCCACCTAATTCAAACAATATTGTCTACAGTATTCCTTGCAAAGAATGTAATAAGATTTATATTGGTCAAACAACAAAAGAGCTAAAAGTAAGAAGCTCC
>NC_089753.1:69915354-69997854 GCF_040412425.1 Macrobrachium rosenbergii | reverse complement strand
ATTATTATTATTATTATTATTATCATTATTATTATTCAGAAGGTGAAGCCTATTCATATGCAAAAAGCCTGAAGGGCCACTGGCTTGAAATTCGGGTTTCCAAAGAATACGGTGCTCATTAGGAAGTAAGAGAAGGTAAAGAGAAATACGGAAAGAAGAGATCTCACCTGAAGAGAAAAATTAAATTAATAAACTAATAAATAGACAAAAACCTAAACAAAATTCATGCGAGTAAATGACATCGAGTAAGCATACTGGTAAGCAAAAACGCCGCCCACTTGGCGGAACACTAAGTACTAAGCAAACACAACTCACTCATCCATGGCGCCCAACTTCTTCAAAACAGAAAACTTCTGTCTGCACGAACACAAGAAAACAAAACCGTAATTACAAACGAATCCATCATGAGATAGAACACGGAAATAAAAGACCCTTCTTCCATTAAGAGACGAAATGAACAAGCAAACAACAGATATATTTGGAAACATCCGCTATCGACTAAAACTTCGCCGCGCATACGCACATATATACACACACCCACACACACACATACACACAATCTTGGAAGAAAAATTCCGCATCCCAACAGAAGCAGGGGCTTATTAGGTTTTCAGTTTGCGTGACCTTCATCTCCAATGTATCGACTGGGAAAAAAAACAAGTAAAAATGCGCCAAGTTTCTTCGGCGCAATCGAGTTTAATGTACAGCGTATAATGCTGAATAAAACTGTCATCCACGGCCCATGAAACTCTTAGCGGCCCATGAAACTTTCATCAGCCACGGCACGATAGTGGCCTGTATTGTTGGTACTATAGCGGTGCCAGACGCACGATCATGTCTAACTTTAACCTTAAATCAAATCAGAAAGCTACTAGGTCCAGGGCTGCAATTTGGTATGTTTGATGATTGGAGGGTGGATGAGCAACATACCAATTTGCAGCCCTCTAGCCTCAGTAGTCTTAAAGATTTGAGGGCGGACAGAAAAAGTGCGGACGGACAGACAAATAGCTATCTAAATAGCTTTCTTTACAGAAAACTAAAAACCGTAGTGACTAGTAACTCTGGTACTTGGGTGATCAACCCACCCGTGTGCGTGTTTTGCAGTCTCATGAGTAGCCCCGTCCCAGCGGGGATGAGGAGACCCTGACCCTGACCCTGACGAGGCCCTCCCAAATCGGCAAACGTTATTTTTCCTCAACTAAATATTCTATTATACTCAGTAAAGATTTCCCGACCGTGAGCCTACTGAGTTTCCACCACACAGCATCCACCAAAAATATATTTGGAAAATGTTAAAAGAATTTTTAGTTGATAATAAGTCCACCATTTTACTGGAGTTTAACCAGCGTTACTCATGGGAATCAGGACTACAGTGACCCCACTAACGAAATCGCCAGCAAGAGATGAATAAGTGAATAACATTCCCATCAACCCACCAGTGAACTCAGGTGTTTTACGCTTGGAGACTGATATCCACCCACCTTGCCATGTTGATTAAACGTGGAAGAGCTTGTCGCACGTAGCCATATTATGACTATTTATCACATCACCGTGATTCATAAACAATCAGAAAGCTACAAACGTCCTTTAATGTCCATTGACAGATGGTTACCCCGGAAGAGGGATATGCCATTTTCTGCAATGTTAGGGGAATTTTTAGTTGATAATAAGTCCACCGTCCCGTGGGGGTCGAACCAGCCACGAATAGAATCAGGACCTTACAGTGACGTACTAACGAAATCGGCCAAGAGAGGTATATGAATAACATCTCCCATCAACCCACCCGTCGAACTCAGGTGTTTTGCGTTTGGAGACAATATCCACCCACCCTTGCCATGTTGACCGTGTAGTGGTTTGTCGCGACGTGAGCCATATTATGACTATTTATCACATCACCGTGATTCATATACAATCAGAAAGCTACAAACGTCCTTTACTATCCAATTCACTCTACCTAAATAATATATTTTCATATATGTTACAGGAAGGGGAATTTTAGTTGATAATAAGTCCACCAGACCCGTGGGGTCGAACCAGCTATAAACGAGGAATCAGACTACAGTGACGCACTAACGAAATCGGCCACAAGAGAGGTATAAGTGAATAACATCTCCCATCAACCCACCCGAATGGAACTCAGGTGTTTTATGTTTGGAGACAAATTTCCACCCACCTCTGCCATGTTGACAGTGTAGTGCTTTGTCTTAGTAAATATTATGACTGATTTATCACATCACCGTGATTCATATACAATCAGAAAGCTACAAACGTCCTTTAATATCCATCTAATACCACTAAATAATATATTTTCCTATGTTACCGAAGGGGAATTTTTAGTTGATAATAAGTCCACCGTCCCCGTGGGGTCGAACCAGCTTACGGACGAGGAATCAGGACTACAGTGACGCAAACGAAATCGGCCACAAGAGAGGTATATGAATAACATCTCCATAAACCCACCCAGTCGAACTCAGGTGTGTTTGCATTTGGAGACGATATCCACCTTCCTCTGCCATGTTGACTGTAGTGCGTTTGTCGAGCGTAGCCATATTATGACTATTTATCACATCACCGTGATTCATATACAATCAGAAAGCTACAAACGTCCTTTTTAATATCCAATTCACTCTGCCTCAGAAATAATATATTTTCATATATGTTACTGGAATTATTTTTAGTTGATAATAAGTCCACCGTCCCGAGGTCGAACTGTGGTGTCTTGAAACATCTTGTCAGGACTACAGTGACGCACTTAAATAAATCGGCCAAAGAGAGTATAAGTTTAATAACATCTCCCATCAACCCACCCGTCGAACTCAGGTGTTTTGGTTTGGAGACGATATCCACCCACCTCTGCCATGTTGACCGTGTAGTGCGTTTGTCGACGTAGCATATTATGACCATTTATCACATCACCGTGATTCAACAAATCAGAAAGTACAAACGTCTCTATCCACTTCACTTACCTCGGAAATATATATGCCTATATATATATATATATATATATATATATATATATATATATATATATATATATATATATATATATATATATATATATATATATATATATGGATATGTATATATAGATACCCCATATATATATATATATATATATATATATATATATATATATAATATATATATATATATATATATTATATATATCATAATTTATATCCCATATATATATATATATATATATATATATATATATATACATATATATATATATATTATATATATATATATCCCATATATATATATATGATATATATATATAATATATATATATGTATATGGGTCATATATGGAAGTAATATATATATATATATATAACCCTTATATATATATATATATATATATATATATATCTTATATATATATATATATATATATATATATATATTCTATATCCATATAAGATATAGTTGATATATATATATATATATCCATATCATATATATATATATATATATATATATATATATATATATATATATATATATATATATATATATATATATATAAAAATATAAATGTATAATATATATATAATAATATATATGAGGATATATATATATATATATATATATATAAATGTATATATATATATACCCATATAAATATATATATATGTATATATATATATATATATATATATATATATATATATATATATATATATATATATATATTCTATATATATATATAAATATATATATATATATTGTATATATATATATATATGATATATATTTCTTATATATATTATATATATATATATATATATATATATATATATATATATATATATATATGTATATATATATATATATATATATATATATAAGTAAATACCATGTATATAGAGAGGTGATTATATTTATATATAAAGTATATATATATATATGTATTATATATATATATATATGAAATTTTTATTTCACCATGATTTATATATACAGTTATGAAACTACAAATGTCATTTAATATAAATTCATGCTACTTTGGGAATATCCCTGATGGGGAATTATCACCAATGGGGAATGATTTCAGTGATAAATGGATCTGTCCGCCGGTCCTCAATCCTACGACAGAGTACCTTCTAACGACTCCATTCGACGATCAGACTATTGAGCCACCAATAGAGGTATAAGTTAATGCCGAATCTGCTGAACTTATTTACCCATCGAGAGCGGGGAAATTGTACTTGGCATCGGCATTAACCCCCCTCCACCATGATAGCTCATTGGAACGTTTTTTAACATGCAGCTCTTATTAATGAAATTTTTATCACACAGTGATTTATATACAGTCATGAAGCTACAAATGTCATTTAATATCTAATTCATGCTACTTCGGGAATATCCCGGATTGGGAACTATCACTGAAGGGGAATTTTTTAAGTGATAAATGGATCAGTACCTCCAGGTCTCGAACCCACAATAGAGTACCTTGCAATGACTCCATTTTGTTGTACACTCGGAAACCACAATCTCCGACTCACCTAGGTCGTGCTCCGAGTTTATGAGCAGGGCCTTTCTGGACAGCGGGCAACACCTGCTATCACGGATTGAAACACATGAAAACCTTTTGAACTCTTCCAGATTTTGCTTTGAGTGTTTTTTTTTTTTTATTTGTTATGATTTTTCTGCACATAATGCAAATCAGTCATGGTTTGATTATATAGACAACACTTTGTGGAATTCTACAACCTATATAACATCGAAACAAAAAAAAAAATGCCAACACTGTTGGGTTGTAGTTAGCAAAGGAGGGAGGGGGAGGGAAGGGTAGAATCTGAAACAGTGTCACACAAGTGGACGAATCACAGCGCCGACCAAGCTAATGTAATAAGTAGGAGGTGGACTTGCCTTATCTTGACTTAAATGTCTGCTGAAAAGGCACTGTGCTTTGTCGACATGCCATTCTGTTCAAGTTATCAAAAAACTTATTAAGAAAATTTACATCAATCAACACATTCAAGCAAAGAAAATGAATAAGGTGAATATAGTGAATATATTGATTGGTGCAATAGGAAAACGAATGCCTAAAGCGCGTAAACTATGTAGTGTGTGGTATAGCATTATAAATCCACAAAACCTGATTAGTAAATGCTATGCATGCCACTTACCTTCTCATCCTACATGTGCAGAAGTCCAGTAAAGTAAAAATAAGGACACAGGAGTGTTTTGCTCAACATCTCTAATATGGATAGACAAGGTTATTAAATCAAGACTTAATGCACAAATTGTGGAGGATGAAGACGGTGAAGAAGAGGAAGAAGAGGAAAATGGAAAAGAAGAAGAAAATAATATTGAAGAGATAGAAAAAAATAATGAAAACAAAAAACAAGATAAGAGTATGGATCCAGAGAAACTCATAGATTCTACATATGAGGCAATACAGCAGCATACATATGATGAAATAAATTATGACATGATAACTCAAAATAAAATCCCAAAGAGGTTGTACCTGGATCTTCATGCTGATGAGAAAGAGCAAGGAAAAAAAAAAAGAAACGAAAGACACAGTATGCACCCTTTTGAAAAGAGGGAATTGCAGATTTGGTGAAAGATGTTATTACAAGCATCCCAAGATATGTCACAATTATGAGATTTATGGCAAATGTGCATATCTAGCCGGCTATGAGGAGGAATGCAGCAATCTACATCCAAAAATATGTAAAAACTGGAGAGAAGGAAAAGGATGTAGCTTTAACAAAAAATGTAGATATATGCATCCTGTACCCATGAAGAATAAAAATCAAAATCAAATACATATTAAAAATCAAGGTAAAAATTAAGCAAATAAAGAAAGGAACAAAGAACATGAGATGAAAGAAAAAAGCAAGCCAACAACACATTATGAAATATCAACACCGCGATATGCGGCATCAGCACCAAAGTACAGTGCAAGGAACAAGCAATGCATCTATGATGCTAGGGAATGGTGCAGATATGGAGATAAATGCAGATATATACTCAAAATGAATAAATATGAAGATGGAAGATCAAATATAATGGAAAAGTTGGATTCTTTAATGTACAAATTTCTGGAAATGAAGAAAAGAACAACATATCAGAACAGGAAAGAAACATGGGAAAATCCTTATTATTACCCATATTAGATAATAGTGATAACATGTAAACCATCACAGTGATAAATGGCAGAGTTAATTGCGAGTAACTCAAAAAGAAAGATAGAGTTCTTAGAAGAACTAACTCAAACTGAAAAAAATAGAAATAATATAAGTAAAACCTGGTATTCCTAAGAGACTGGTAATGATAATCAGATTAAGGGTTTCCAAACTTATAGATCAGATAGAAAAAAATAGGAATGAAGGGGAACTGTGATATATGCAAGAGACGTTAATCAAGGAAAAATCTGTGAGAAATATAGTAACACAGAATGTGAATTAATAGTGGTAGAATTTGAATCTGAATAATTAGTGAGCATCATAATATACACACCCCCTAATACTAAAGAGTTTGACATAATAATAAACAAAGACTGGACTATACTCCTATCTGGAGACTTCAACTTTCCTTTCGTAGATTGGAAAGAACGAATAGGAGACTCTGGTTGTATTTATACATATAAAAAAGAGAGTAATAGTAGTGCAAAAGATAAGAGGCAATTTGAAAAGCTATTACATATGCTACTAGAACATAAATCACCTGCCAAAAAGAAAGGATAATATTTTAGACCTAGTATTTGTGAATGAGGTGAACTATGTTAAAGAAATTATAGTTTATAATATGAGTATTTCAGACCATAGAATTAACAGTCCGTTCCAAATCACATGAAAACAGAGATAAGGAAGAAACAAAACAGTAGGAAGGGTATGGAAAATACAATTTCTATAGTAAGAATATAAAATGATCAGAAATAAATGAAGAATTAAACAAAGAATGGGAAAACATATTTGTAAGTGATAATATACAGGTAAATAGGATATATTATATAAAATATTAGAGAAAATAGTGGAAAAATATATACCGAAGAAGAAAAGTAAACATCAATCACGCATACCAAGAGACAGAAAGTTGAAAAAAAGGTCTTGCAAATGAAAAAATGCATGGAAAGTGATGGAACTAAAAAGTAAGATAGAAAATGCAGAACAAAAGATTATATAATGAAAAGAAAATGAAAAATGGGACTTAGAAGAAAAGACCTTACAAAATATCAAGCAAAACCCCAAAATATTTTACTCATATGCAAAAAAGATGAATAAAAGAAGAGTAGAAATAGGCCCTCTAAGAATTGAAGAGTGATTAACGAATGAAAAAAAGGAAATATGCAACTTATTAGCAGAAAGATATAAGAGAGAATTTACACCTAGAATTGATAATGAAGATAATGATACAAAAATAAGAGATGAAGATAGTGAATATTTATCGGACATATATATTAATGAAGCCGATATTGTGCAGGCTATTAATGAAATTAAAAATGGATCAGTAGCCAGACCAGACGGCATCCCTGCCATTTTGTTAAAGAAAGTAGGTCATTCTATCACAAAGCCGCTCGTAGTATTATTAAGACAAAGTGTAGATACAGGCAAGATTTGTGATGAACATAATTTAGCATGTATTACCCCTATTTTCAAAAGTGGATCAAGACTAGAGGCAAGTAATTATAGGCCTGTGAGTCTAACATCATATATTATGAAAGTGTATGAAAGGGCAATGAAGAAAAATATAATGAAACATTTAATGAAAAATACTTTGCTTAATATAGGAAAACATGGATTTGTACCTGGAAAAAGTACACAAACCCAACTGTTAGTCCACCATGAAAACATATAAAAAAATGATAAACAAAAAAGATACAGATGTGGTTTACCTAGGCTTTGCAAAAGCTTTTGACAAGGTAGACCATAATATATTAGCAAAAAAATGAGAAAACATGATATTGTGGACAAAGTAGGAAGATGGATAAAAGAATTTTTGCAAAACAGAAAACAGATAGTGATTGCTAACGATGAGAAATCGGATGAAGCTAAGGTAATATCCAGTGTGCCACAAGGTACGATATTAGGTGCATTGCTGTTTGTTATTATGATTGCAGACATAGACAGTAATGTTAAGGAGACAATCACAAATATGGAAGCGGTTAAAGACCTTGGTGTGATGTTGAAAAGGAATATGCTCTGCAACGATCAAATAGCAATACTGTTGGCAAAATGCAAAGCAAAGTTGTGAATGTTCTTCCAGCACTTCAAAACAAGAAAAGCCGAACACATGATTATGCTTTATAAAACGTATGTATGTAGTCCACTCCAAAACTGCAATATGATATGGTACCCACTCTACCAATAGGATATTGCACAAATAGAGAGTGTACGAAGGTCCTTTACAACTAGAATAGAAGAAATTAAGGACCTTGACTACTGGGAAAGACTACAGTCCTTAAAATTATATAGTCTTGAAAGGCGAAGAGAACTCTACATGATAATACAGGCACAGAAACAGATAGAAGGATTACCAAAAACACCATGGAGCTAAACATATCAGAAAGAGCATGCAGAGGTAGATTAACAGTGCCCAAAACTATACCAGGAAAACTAAGTAAAGCACACAGGACATTAATCCATTATGCACCAGCAGCGATAATGCAGTGTCTATTCAGTGCGTTACCAGCTCATCTGAGGAACATATCAGGAGTGAGCTAGATGTGTTTAAGAATAAGCTCGACTAATATCTAAGCTGCATCCCTGACCATTCAAGATTAGAAGATGCAAAATATACCGGAAAGTGCATTAGCAATTCTCTGGTAGACATCAGGGGTGCCTCATACTGAGGGACCCGGGGCAACCCAAACGAACTGTAAGGTCTGTAAGGTAAGGTCTGTCTGTCTGTCTGTCTGTCTGTCTCTCTCTCTCTCTCTCTCTCTCTCTCTCTCTCTCTCTCTCTCTCTCATTCTCTGTCTGTCTGTCTCTCTTTTTCATACTATCCCCCTAACAAACCCTCATGATATCATTGCAGCAGTGTCTATACAGTTGAACGGATTCCCTGTATTTATATGCTGTTTCATAAATCTTATTATTGTGTATTTATTATAGATATGGAGGTTCAGCCAGAACGTCATGTAAGGCTACCGAGGACTAGAGCCAATCGACCTGACGTGATAACAGAGCGAGGCAGGATTATTGGCTATCACAAGGCAGGGATGAGGATACAGGAGATAAGTCGCCTTCTCGCTATCTCCAGAGATAAGGTTAGGCGTTGGCTGAGTAGACATGAGGAGGAGGGTCACGTGCTCACCAGGCCCAGACCAGGAGGGCCAAGAGTCACCACATCTGAGAAAGATGGCCGCGTACAGAAGGAATCAGAGAAAGCACCACTCAAAACTGCAGTAAGCATAACAAGGGACGCAATAGTTGAGTGTCACCCAATAACAACAAGGAGGCGATTGCGGGAGACTGGCCAGCATTGTTTCAGAACTGCACGGAAGGATACCTTAACTGATGCCCACAGAGAAGCCCGCCAAAAGTTTGCCGAAGCTTATGCGAATGTGGGACTCGATTTTTGGAGGTGTGTCATTTTCACAGATGAGAAAAGTTTCACGTCTGTCGCAGCAGTTGGTCGGCAGTGTTGGTGAGTCCGCAACACTAGATATGCTCAGAGACACATCCAAGAAATTTCGAGAAGCGGTTGTGTGACAACCTGTATGCATGGATGGATGTAGTGGGGAGGTGTTGGTGAACTAGCCAACATTGAAGGGTATATGACAGCAGAATATTATATCAATATTCTCGAGACATCCTTGTTACCATCGGCGCAAGGATATGCCATCCCAGAACCAGAGCCTATACATCTAGGGCAATACCGCAGTCCAATCCACACTAGTTGGGCAGTCATGCTTTGGTTTGAGACGTATCCAGAAATTAGACTATTGAACTGGCTCCCTAAAGAGAATCTATGGAAGCATATGGTTCAGGAATGGAATGTAGAGGAGGAAACGAGGGATGCAGTGAGGAGACATGCACATACTGTGTGGATGGGTATCAGAAACCGGCCAAACATTTGCAGGTATGTGGTAGATTCCATGCTTGACAGACTGCAAGCAGTTATAGCAGCGAATGGAGGTTGGACAAAGTATTAACCTATGGCTGAGTCGAGGTGGTTGTAGTGGGAATTCAACGAGGGTTGTGGATTGGGAGGGAAGGATTTTGGGGGGGAGGCAAGCGATTGGCAGGTTGTTGCAAGACTCGACATTTGCTAATGTTTGACTTTTTTCTATAATTACAAATTTATTTGTGCATAAGCACAACATTTGTTTTCTTTGAAATTGTCACATTGATCATTTGTTTTACACTAAATCAAAGTGTGTTGGTTTGAAAATATCCAAATAAAACATTTATTTTGTTGATATGATCTTTTCGTCATTCTCTCTTTCATCTTTGCTCAGGTTACCTTACTCAAAACATGATTCGAAGCAAGCAGGCTTACCATTGGGTTCGCAAAATGATGTTCGCATGGTATAGAAAACTGTTGCCGATGATTCCGCACTCAGGAATCGGTTACAGTGTATGAGAATAAAGGGCTTGATTGTTAACACTATTTTCTATTATAGATATTACAAAATTCCACTATTATCTTGTTTTATAATTAAGAAGTTATACATGAAAATTGTTTATCCCTAAGGTTGACTTCAATAATAGTTGTATGGATAATATTTTAACAATGACTGTGACTGAGATACAAAATCTTCTTGTAGCTCCTCACAATAAGTTTCATCAGAATCACTATTGGTATGTATGATACTTGATTATTCTTCGTCATTTTGTTCGTCGGATGATATAATAATGCAATAATCTGAAGAATTATCAATAATTTCAACACTGTCATTAACTGAAAAATCAGCATTTTCATCTTGTGTTTCCAGAATCACACAAACATCATCATTTTCTTCAGATGTTTCATTTTCATCAATTTCCTTATCTGAATCTGAAAAATCTTGGGGTGGCTGACTTTCATCAAATAAAAGTTAGAGTTAGATGGAGTTATAGTCCTCATTAAGTTTTAGTCGTTTTGGTTTCCTCCCACTCATCTTTTTTCAATAATAGTAATGGATTATCACCAAATGAATGTTCTACTACACAATATGCAAGTTTTAATGCAAATGAGGGTTGATTCTGAGTGCATTTGTGATGCCGTGGAGTCATTGCTGAGAGTGCATATACATATATGTATGTAGTATATATATATATATATATATATATATATATATATATATATATATATATATATATATATATATATATATATATATATATATATATATATATATATATATATATATATATACATACATACACACACACACACACACACACACACACACACACACACACACACATATATATATATATATATATATATATATATATATATATATATATATATATATATATATATATATATATATATATATATATATATATATATATATCTTTCTCTTTTATCTTTTCCCACTTATATGTGGGATCAATGCTTCTGACAGCTTTCATCTGTCTCTCAGATCTTCTTTAATCACAGTACATCCATCCAACCTCACTTCGGTCTTCCTTTTGCTCTCCCACCAGGCACCTCTCTGCAGTCTTCTTTCCTGGGCCCCCTTCAATAGTTCCTCTTATTCTTTCATTCTTGGTCCTGTCCATTTTTGTCACTCCACACTTCCATCTAATCATTTTCATTTCTACCTTATCCAATTTCTTCTCTTCCACTCTCTTACCAGACATGTTTCAGCTCCATACATCAAAGCTGGTCTCACTACTGTCTCATACTCTCTTCCTTTAACCTTTAAATTGATTCTGCAGTCACACAAGACACCTGACATCTTTCTCCAATTTTTCCATCTAGCCTGCACTCTGTGTGTAATTTCTATATCCAACTTTCCATCACCAGCCACTGTTGAACCAAGGTACCTTAATTTTCCTACTTGGTTCAACCTTTTTCCCTTCCATACTAATCTCGGAGTTTTGATCTTCATTGAACCTTAGGTATTCAGTCTTCTTTCTACTGATCTTTAATCCTCTCTCTTCCAGTACCTTCCTCCAGTTTTAACGCCTCTACCACTGTGTTGGTGGTTTATATCTTGATGTCATCAGCAAACAGCATTCACCAGGGGGATTGATCTCTTATTCCTTGAGATAACACATCCATAATCAGGTCCAAAAGCTTCTTCACTTTCCTTTTTTTTACTTTCTCACTCTTTCTTTTTCTACGTTGCCTATCAGCTTGTGAAGCTGTGTACAATCTTCTCTTTCGTCATGCAATGATTCCTCAGATAGTCTCTCTCTGATTCTTTACTAAGCTTCTCATTCCATCATCTCCTTAGTCGTCTATATGCTCAACTGTGCCATGCCATGCTGGCATACTGAACCCATCCTTGATTTCTGCCCAAACTCCTCCAGTCACTTTAGTGAAAATGCTATATAAGCAAACTAGGAAAAATTGGGCAAAGATAAAAGCACTAAGGTAACTGGAGGAGTGTGTGTGTAGAAATCAAGGGTGGGTTCAGTATGTTGGCATGATAAGGTTGAGGGTATAGATGATTAAGGAGATGATGAGTGAGAAGCTTGGTAAAGAATCAAAGGGAGATTATCTAAGGAATCATTGCATGATGAAATAGAAGATTGTATATAGCTTCGGAAGCTGATGTGCAACATAGAAAAAGAGAGTGAGAAACCAAAGGAGGAAGGTGATGAAGCTTCAAGGATTATTTTGCACACAAAAAAGTCTGCTTATGGGAAATAAACTCAGAGAAAAATGTCATTGAATAAATATATCTCAAAATAAATGTTGGAAATAGGATTAATAGGTGAATCAATGAAAGTATTAGGATCTGTTTAGAGGGTATGGAGCTTAAGAAGTGTCTATAGATGCAAAGCTTCAGTGAATAAAGAGGTTGTTGAGCCAAGACTCCTGAAGTGTAGTGAAGTGAAAGAAAAGAGGATGCACCTGATGAGATAAATTATTCTAGTTTTGTGAGAATATATTTCATAGGGTTTATAAAGATCTGTGCAATCCGGAAATTTAGGAGGCAAAGAGCACCGGGAAAGTGGTGGCCTATTATGTGTAGAAAAGGGCTAAAATGAATAGACCTTCACATCTAAGAAGCAGGAGTGTACATGGAAAATAGAATTGAGCGGTGCAGTGTTCAGAGGAGGGTTTAAATGTCTGTGTATGTATATGAAGTGACTCTAGTTGTATATTGTATAAGTTTTCTGTGCGATGTTAATCACTGGTTCAGCATTTCAAGGATGATGGCAGAAGGATGACTACTGATTACCGGACTCTCGTCCATAACAGCCCACCTACACGTTACCTTTCTTTCACACTTAATGATCCCATATACTGATTTCTTTTACAACTCATCATACTTCCAGCCATCTTGCTTCATTTTCTCAGTCATAATGCAATACTTGTCTATAAGGTAACATATTCCTGCTCACTCTTATCGTGTAAGGATAACAATAAAAGGAAGTTACAAGATAAAAAAAATATAGTAATAAAAGAAAATTTACTCAATTACTTTGGATGGCTCTAAGAAAGTGTGCAGCCCACCCCTGGTCCCCATCCCAAAAACAAGAAAACAAAGAATTGCTATGGGCATGCAACATGATGTGTTGGAAATGAAGAAGTCATCAAAGAAGAGCAGTCATTATGATATACGTCTCAGCCCTTCGTGAGAGTACATTGTCTTTTATGTACTTTTTATCACTCTATGTGCTCAAAACTCTTGCATTTAAGCCCTTCTTGTGCACGTGTTTATTTCTCTGATTTTAGTCGAGCGCTTTGTTATTCTTACTCTCTCTGCTTTCAAGTCATAAAAACTTGCTGATTTTAGTTTTCTGTAAAAGAAAACTATTGAGATGGCTATCTATCTGTCCGTCTGCACTTTTTCTGTCTGTCCTCGGATCTTAAAAACTACTGAGCCTACAGGGCTGCAAATTGGTATGTTGATCATCCACCCTCCAATCAACAAACATACCAAATTGCAGCCCTCTAGCCTTAGTAGTTTTATTTTTATTTAAGGTTAAAGTTAGCCATGATCGTGCGTGTGACAAGACTGTAGGACTGGTTACCACCGGGCCGTGGCTGGAAGTTTTATGGGCCATGGCTGAGAGTTTCATGGTCCGTGGCTTAGAGTTTCATGCAGCATTATACGCTGTATAGAAAACTCGATTTCACTAAAGAAACTTCGGCGCATTTCTTACTTGTTTAATGTTCTCTCTACAATACAAATCCACGCCACTACTGTACATGCAGCTTGCAGAGGTGCCTGGATCGATAAGCGTTTGGTGTTTACCTTACCGGCATTATTAATTAGAAAATTATTTCAACAGCTTAACTACTTTTCTCTTGGTACAATTGATAAAGAACTCCTCTGATGCAACGTAGACTTGGCTTGTTGACTTCCCTTGACCTTCCCTCAACTTCATACTGTCAGAACATTCTTTACCAAATGCCCCGTGGAACTCTTTCACTTACATTCTAAGTTCATTTCATTGCTGTCACCCCAATTTTTTTATACAAAATAAAAGTACCAGTTAATAATGTCTGCTTGTTTGCAATAGCACATTTTTTTCAATCGCGTTTAAACAGACAACTCATTACTTCTATGTTACCTATTTATTTTATTTACAGTCAAGTGTAGTAAGTTACCATCTGTGTTGCTTTGGCGGAAATATTACCTATTTTCTTGTATGTCTCTTCCGTTTGCTGTGTTAAGCCTGAAATAAACTACTTATAAAGGGTGTCTTCATATCCCATTTACTTTTTGCGTCTGATTTTTTACTTCCGTTACTTTTAACTTATATAACATTTCCCGATAAAGTCAAAATAGAGTTCAGAAATTCACGATTTTTCTCCATCTCTCTAGTCTCTCTCAGTAATGATTTAGCCCTGAATCTTTTTAGTTTATCAAATTCCATTTTAAATGCGTCATGCCAAAATCATTTAATTGCTTCTATAAGGCTAAGGAAGTAAGGTGTGCTGTCTACGTATGAGTTACCAGTCATATGAAAACAATACAGAACACTGCTTTAAGGTACTTTTCCCCAGTTGTTAGGGAGATAGCATAATAACGGCTTCTATAATTCAGGTGATTCTCAGCGTTTATCGGGGTATTCAAGGGCATTTTGCTTCAACTGCAACAAATATGAAAAACCAAAACGTTTATTCATCAAAACATTTCTCCAAACTTGAATGATTAGCAACATGATTGATTCCATGTATATTTGCCGACCAAGATACTTCACATAAAGATATTAAAACTGACGTGGCTCCGGCTGAAACAGCTTTTTCTCCTCCGAGCAACAACTTGAGAGAAGTTAAACATGCTGCACAGTGCCAGTTGGTGTATTTCTGTATGTGTGCAAGAGCATTAGTGGGTAGGTAACAAGGTAGGTTGGTTGGTATATAAGTGAGTTAAAGGAATAAAGTAGCCAGCCAACATGAATGTTGGTAAGCAAAAATTCATATAATAAAAAAACTTAAGTTTTCTTTAATTTAAAAAAAAAAAAAAAAATACACACACAAACACACGCACACACACACACACACACAGGAGGAGAACTAAGATGGGGATGATGCATATTCGAAATGTCAGCCCACTGACAGCACTCGACCACTGTCTTAGGCACCTTCTCACATAGATGGGTGGCAAGGGCTGGCAGGGTATAATGCAAAAAGTCCTGGAGCTGGAAGAGTTCGAGGATTTCCTCTGCACTTGTGACTTTCAGAGATTATAGCCATCGTTTTAGGGCCTGGGTCTTTTTGAAGATCCACTCAGACCAGGTTTGGCCAGATTCCTGGGGCATATTTCTCCACCTTTTCCTCCAAAGGTCAGGAGTTATTTCAAAAGCCTTTATAATGGCTTGGCGGACAAGGATAAGATTTCCTTGATCCTCAGGGGGAAGAGTATTGAATGCAGTGGCACCCTTCCCTTCAAGGTGCTTCCCCAGGATCAGAGATGCTTCTTCAGTAGAGGGCTGATAGGTCATCAGAACCCTTTCAATATGGTCGAGCCAGGATTCAGGTTCGGCTTTGTCCGATTTTCTTTTGAGGGATACACTGCTGAGGATTGAATGAGGATAGGTGTTGGTGTGTTGCACATGTCATGAGCTGCCATTGCAGGCTGATGACCACTTTCTTTCTCCCTTTCCTGCCTTTCTGCCTCTTCTCGTTTCTCCCGGGCTATTCTTTCTTTCTCCTTCTCCTGACTTTCTCCCTTTTCTCGTTTCTCCAGGGCTATTCTTTCTTTCTCCTTCTCATGCCTTTCTCCCTTTTCTCGTTTCTCCAGGGCTATTCTTTCTTTCTCCTTCTCCTGCATTTCTGCATCTCTTTGTACCTCGGCATCATCTACTCTCTTCTGGACATAATCCCTCAAGGCTTGTCCTGACAGTCCCATGTCCTTTCCAGGGGACATGTAGAACTTGAAGTCCTCATTTTGCTGGGCTGTGGATGTCGCAGACATCTTGAGATAACACTTATATGGAAGTGACCCTTTAGAAAATCAATATGTCTGAAAAACACTCAGGGCTGTTCGAATAAACAGGTTCAGTATGTCTGAAGAGACTCAATATTGTTCGAAATGAACAGATTTAGGGTGTCAGAATAGACTCAAGTTGTCTGAAAAGACTCAGTTGTCTGAAAAGACTTAAATTTCAGAGAGTCTGAAAAGACAAAGTTGTTCAAAATGAACGAAAATTAATATATCAAAATAAGACTCAATATTTTTCAAAATGAACAGATTCAGGGTGTCTGAATCAACTCAAGTTTCTGAAAAGACTTGAATTTCAGGGTGTCTGAAAAGACTCAGTTGTTCGTAATGAATGAAAATTAATATGTCTGAATAAGACAAAGTTCAGGGTGTCTGAAAAGGCTCAATTGTCCGAAATGAACAAAAAGTATGTTTGAATAAGAGAAATTTCAGTGTGGCTGAAAGACTCAATTGTTCGAAATGAATAAAAATTAATGTATATTTTATTTACAGAGAGACACAGCAGAACTAATGAAAGGCTTACTGGGTTATAGATTTATGGTGTGTAAAGGAAATTTCCTTGCACTGTCAAATAATTTAAATGGGGCATGATGAAAACAGTACATCGATCCTACCGAATTGTTAAAATCTCCAACGCACTAGGATAAGACAAAATGTTTAATTTTAATATGCACTTAGCAGTCCGAACTGCTTAGAAGTTAAGTGTGGGGAAGGAAAAAAATTGTTATTCTTCGTTATCAAAACAAATCTTAGCTTGCACGTGTACTAATGGTAATGTCTGCCTCTAGTCTCGTGACATCTGCTTTAATGAATGAGTCAGTCGGGTTAGGGGGGACTCTTGACCACTTGTCTGGTGTTTGCCTAGGCAACCCTTTTTCCCAGGCTCGGAGGCTTCCACAGTAATGAATGTGAAGAAGAAATTCTTGCTGATATATTCGTCAATAAATAAATTTACAAGAATACTACAGGCTCGCTGAGGAAAGTCTGACTCAATTAAATAATTAAAATTTTACTCTTAAAAATGCAGCAAGGTGCACAGACATATGGATAAAAATGAGTGAGCGTAAGAAAGGGATTTACAGTATATACGAGCACTATGTGTGCATTGTTTATAACAATGTGATTCCCAATGGAACTCAAAATTAAAGATGGCGGATGGTTAGGGATGGGGCCACATGGTTTGGAATTGATGATTCCGGGTCGGAATTACTATTCTCTTGTCTTGAGAGCGGAAGTTTAGATTCCTAAATACTTCCAAGCTTTTCTTATCCATCAAGCGAGAGAGAGAGAGAGAGATGTTGGATTTCTGTTTCATGGCAGGGCAAGGGAGAACACAGAATTTGTTGTTTTATATATTATGTAAACTTAACTGTATGGCAGCTTAACAGAAACTAAATATACATTGTAGATTTCAGTAAAAGGTAAACAGTAATAATTACAGTACTCAACAGTTTGAGTAAAAGGTACAATTATAATAAATACATTGTTACGCATAAATACAGTATGTAGTTATACAACTAATTACACCAAAGTGTAGTTAGCAATCTCACACCTCCCCAAGATGGCAGGTGCAATACAAGGATACCTGGCATCTTAAGGTCCTTATTTAGTATATGATTTCGAGTCCCATCTTATTTTTAAATGCTCTGGTGCCCGTGTCTTACGTCCACTACGTCGTACTGGTAAGGCAACTGATAATTGGGTATCAGGCTTAGGTGATGTTGCAGGTGATCTACGATCTCCATATCTTGAAGCTTCGCCACCCAACACCGAAATAGGCGGAGAAATAATGTCTCCTGGCAAAAAAGGGCAATGAGGTCGTAGGAACCTCCGATTTCTCCAATAGATGCGCCCACTCCCAGTCTTCACGAGGTAATCCCTCCTCGTGCCAATTCTGACCACAACTCCTGGTTTATCCCATCGTTTTGTCTTAGGGTCTTGCAGATCCACGTACATACCAAGGTTCAGCTTAGAGAGTGGTCTAGCAGTGGTATCATACCGTTCCTTTGCCTGCTGCCGAAGGTACTCAGCCTTTATGTCACATTCGTCAGCTGTACGTTGCCATTCTTTTGCAAATGAACGATGATGAGCCGGAATCTTGGAACGCAAAGGATGTCCAAACAAGATTTGCACTGGAGATCTACCGTCCGCCCGTGGAGTATTCCTGAGCTCAAGAAGCCCTTGTGCGAACTCATCCTCATCCAGCTTGCCATTTCTTGTGGTCGTCAAAATCAACTTCTTGATAATCTTCACGGTAGCTTCGGCATGTCCATTTGCTTTTGGATTATAGGGCGATGTCACGCGGTGTTCCACCCCCCATCGAGCAAGGAAATGCCGCAATGTTGATGAAGCGAACTGCGGTCCTCCATCTGTTTTCAGGACTACAGGCACACCTGTGTCTGAAAATATTGGCCTCAACAAACTAACTAGTTGAGCTGCAGAAGTTGATCCATTGCACAAAGATACATACGGCCAACCTGATAGGCGATCAACGTACACAAGAAATGTCTTGCCAGAGACATGAAAATAATCAGCAGACACAGACTCAAATACTCGACTTGGCAAGTCTTCCTGCATCAAAGGCTCATTCTGCTGACCTGGTAACAGCTCTCGGCAACGAGAACAAGACTTCACTGTATTCTCAACGTCCCTGTCAATCCCTGGCCAGTACACCGTCTGGCGTGCTCGACGATTGGTGCGGTCCAATCCTTGGTGAGCATCATGTAGACACTGCAAAGTTTCGCTACGCAGGCTGCGAGGTATGAGAAGTCTAGGTCCATAAACTATCAAACCATCATCCACGGCCAGCATGTCCCGAATTCCCCAGTATGCTCGCAACTCTTCTGGTAAGCTATGCTTATGATCTGGAAATCCTTTCATTATTACATCTCGTAATGACAGATATTCACCATCATGTGCAGAAGCATCACAAATCTTATCCAGTGTCTGGTCCCGTAGAGGTGCTAACCTTATGCCCTCCTCACAAGTAGCTAATAAAGACAATACAACAGCAGCATGCAATGGATTTGCATCATCCGGCACATCATTGTCCTCAGCAAGGCTCTGAACTGGTGAACGAGAGAGTACATCCGGCATGCTGTGACATTTCCCATTTTGCCACCGTGCAGCAAAGTAAATCTGCAGAGTTTCATTCTCATACGCTGCAGTCGAGGATCTCTATTTCTCCAAGAAGTTTTGAATTGAGAATAGGAATAAGTGGTCGATGGTCTACTACCAGGTCAAAGTAAGGCAAACCAGCCAAGTAAACACTGCATTTCCTCACTGCCCAAAGTACAGCAGCCATCTCAACCTCAATTACGGCATACCTAGTTTCCGCATCCGTTAGAAACCTGGATCCACACTGGATGAGCTTCCAAGCCTCTCCATGTTGTTGCAGCAAAACAAATCCCATACCATGCAACTTGGATGCGTCAGTTTGAAGCATAGTAGGTAAAGATGCATCAAAATGAGCTAAAACAGGAGG
This sequence comes from Macrobrachium rosenbergii, assembly GCF_040412425.1. Classification (NCBI taxonomy): domain Eukaryota; kingdom Metazoa; phylum Arthropoda; class Malacostraca; order Decapoda; family Palaemonidae; genus Macrobrachium; species Macrobrachium rosenbergii. The sequence goes on along the minus strand of NC_089753.1, from coordinate 69,977,849 downwards.
AGCTATGAGTGCTTCTTTAGTTTTCTCGAAAGCCACGTCATGCTGAGGGGTCCAGCACCACTCATTCCGAGGTTTAAGCAGGTCCCTGAGTGGCTGTGCAGCAGCTGCAATCGCAGAAGAAAAGCTCCCAAGCTGATTGGTTAAATCCATGAATGACCTGAGATCAGTGATATTTTGTGGCTTTGGAAATTCAGCTATAGCTCTCACCTTCCGAGAATCCACACTATAACCTTCATGATTTATACTGTAACCACAAAATTCAACATTAGGTTGAGCAAAGAAAATTTTATCAGGATTTAAGGTTACTCCAAATTTGTCACATTTTTGCACAAGTGTGATCACATGGGCTAAGTGGTCACAGTAACTAGAATCATAAACCAAAATATCATCAACAATTTTGACAGTGCGTGGAATATCTCCCAAAAGCTTGATCTCCTCGACGATTGTACTCATCTCCAGATGATACAAGCCCCATTACAGCTCGTTTGAATTTGTAACGTCCCCAAGGTGTGATGAAGCAAGTAAGATCCTGATCTTCTTCAGCAATTTTGATTTGGAAGTATCCCATCTTCGCATCCAAAGTAGTGAACCACCTGGCTCCAGCATCCATAGACGATATAACATCGTGAGGGGATCGAACTGGATATGTAGGTCTGCGCACGTAGCGGTTAAGTCTTGTAAGGTCCACACACAACCGCACACCACCCATCTTCTTTGCAATAGGGACCATCGGATGACACTATTCGGTGGGGTAATCAACCTCACCAATGATATCCTTAGCAAGCAAGTCATCTAGCTGAGCTTTAATATCCGATCTCCAACAATACGGAATGGTGCGTGGTGCGGTCACTGCAAAAGGATGTGCATCTGCTGACAGCTGAATCCTCACAGGACCTCCCTGCATTTCCCTTAGAGTAGCTGAAGCATCAAATACATGAGGATAAGCAGAAATGATGGAAGCTGCATGTTCTGCACGCTGTGCTTCTGTAGGGTCTCTGCTGTGTGGCCATCTTGGCAATGCCATTGGTACAGACATCAAACTGCTGGCACTTGCAGATTGCACAACATCCTGTGTGTTAGAAGTCACTTGTGGCTCCAAAACCTTCCTGGTTCTCGATGCTATATATGTGGTTGTGACACTGAACATGTAACATGCTGTATTTGCGCTGGAAAGTTTTCTGGTAATATTCCCAGTGCTACACAATCAAACCAGCTCAGAAGTGCACCTTTCACTTCCTTGACGACTGACACAACTGTTGTCGCACTACGATTCCCCAAAGTTAAAAAAGCCTCAAAAGTACCCATGTTAGTGAGAGGTCGACGATCTGCTGCAATGAGATCACCCATAATGATCGGCTCCAGTGAACTCTCATGAATTCCAAGAGATTTAGCGTTCTCAAGTCCTATCACAGTTGTCTCCGCTCCAGAGTCAGGTGTCCACATAACTGAACTTGATCCTTTGGGGTGAGTGGTACTGATGCAAATCTGAGGGGTTGGACGTGATGACGCACAGTTGCTGTAAACATCTCCAATGGCACGATATAGATTCTGCTTTGAAGGCTTGAACGTGCTTTTATTATTCGTTTTCTTCTTCTGAGGAGACAGTGGCTGTCCTTTGACCTGCACACCACTGCAAAGTGACCTTTCTTACCACATTGTTTGCAGTCCCTGTTTAGAGCCTTGCATGCCATCTTATCAAGATGGCGCTCACCTCCGCATCTAAAGCACTGCTGCTTTAAATGGGCTGCCTTCTGACCTTGCTTGTATTGGGACACTCTTGAAACATTATACTTTTCACTGCCCCGAATAACAGCACGACTGGCATTTGCATTTTCCGATGCTCTGCAAATATCAATAGCCATCTGCAAAGTGAGCTTCTTTTCTTCTAACATACGTTTCAAAGCCTCTTCATCTCTGGTTCCAACGACGATCCTGTCTCGTAGTCTGCTGTCCATGCAGGTTTCACAAAAATCACAGAAAGAAGCAATCTCTTTAATGCCGCACAGAAAATCATCGAAGGTCTCGTGCAACTCCTGGACTCTTGTATGAAAGTCGCGTCGGTCCACGATGACATTCCTTTGGTTGCGCAAGTGCAACTCCATGGCATCAATATAGTCTTCAAGTCTGCTCCATCATCCAGTGAGAGACCATATCTCAGAGTGCGAGTCCAGTCATCGTCCAGCACGGAAATCAATGCTGACCGCTGCTCAGCAAGAGAGAGATGACATTCTTGTCAACACTGCATGTCCCTCATACTTGTGACGCCACGAACCAAACTCTTTAAGAGACACAGAAGACGACAAGTGTGGTGCAGGAACTGCCCTTGCCTGAGACTGATTCCTATGATGTCCCGAGGTACCAGCAAAACCCTCTAGAATTGCGTTTAAACGTTCTTCCCTTTCCGTAGCTGCTTCTTGGGCATGATGAGCCATCTCTGCTCACCTTGCCACAAGTGCTGCCAGTTGTTCGATTTGCTTCTCCATCGTGTCACGGGTACTAAAGATTTTACACTACTTCTTGAACGACAGTAGACAGCATAAACAAAACCAATCACTGCGCCATGTTGGATTTCTGTTTCATGGCAGGACAAGGGAGAACACAGAATTTGTTGTTTTATATATTATGTAAACTTAACTGTATGGCAGCTTAACAGAAACTAAATATACATTGTAGATTTCAGTAAAAGGTAAACAGTAATAATTACAGTACTCAACAGTTTGAGTAAAAGGTACAATTATAATAAATACATTGTTACGCATAAATACAGTATGTAGTTATACAACTAATTACACCAAAGTGTAGTTAGCAATCTCACAAGAGAGAGAGAGAGAGAGAGAGAGAGAGAGAGAGAGAGAGAGAGAAGATAAATCCAGAGATGTGAAATAGCTGGAGTCAAAGCCTTAGTGGTCACCTACAGTGTCCCTATCTGGGAATTCGGGACTTTCAAATTGTCCTTATCACATGGACGAAGGAATAGGGGCTCTATTCCTTTCTATCAACTCTTCGAATGAGTTGCTCCCTAGCTTCCTATTCTTAAAACATGCAGCTAGCATGCGATAGCACAAAAATCTCGTGGAATGGTTAATATGCTCTCTCTTCTCATGAACTAAATTGACATGCACGTGGCTATCAATTACCTAACACTGATTGCAGTCACTTTATGCACCAAGCATAACCGTAAACAAAATATTTTGAAATGTACTTATGCTATGGAACTGGCTCTTCTCATATGCTTAAAATGATGGGGGAATGATACCAGGGTCATCTATATTTATGCAGACCAGCTAGCAGTTACTATTCTGCTGATAATTGCAAAGCAATTGCAATCCTGGCAAGGTTGCCAATTGCTACAAATATACCTTAGGTACTTACTTGATTCTGGGTGGCAACGGATAATCGCTGGGAGTTCTTTAGATTATCAAGAAATCTACTGTATTTCATTAAAACATCTGACTAAATAGACTGATTAAGGCAATTCCATAAACAAATAAATCAAGCGAAATACTGTGGCTTAGGGCCTTCTTCATGTGAGGGAAGATTACGTAAACTCAAGGGTTCTCTTAATTACTTATATTTACATAATAAACACAGGTCAGAAGAATGATGAATTACTGGGCAGGTAATAATAAGGGCCTGCTAAATGAATGAATCCTACAGGGGAGAAATATTCTACATTGATGACGTCTTCATAACAGGAAACATCGTAGAGGGGTAGAGGGGGTGGCATAAGGCCACTGCACATGGGGTAGAGCCAAGTGGTTCCACAGCCAGGGCTGATCTGCAAGATATGCAAGACGGTGATTTGCAGGAATAATAAGATGCTCAAAGGGAACTAAGGGAATGCACAAATGGTGCCAAATATCTCAGTTCAACACTAAATGCATAATTACAGTAACACATGATGCTTCCATACAAATTACTGAAGGTGATCGCACAATGGAAATAGAAAATGAATCAGACAGAGAAATAACAGGAATTGTGACTGACTAAGAAATCACATTCTGGTACATTACCTTGGTCAAGATGATGATGTCCTCATTCGATAGGGTGCCGATGCAGGAGGAGGGAATTTAAGGGATGCCACTACAAAGATCACTTGTTTCTAGCCTCAAGGTCGTACACATGGAGGGTACAAGACACAGGCAAACGTAAGGAGATCTGTCCTTGGTGGAGTTCTGAGCGCTTCTCTCTCTAGACTACTGATGGATCGTCTATTTCTAACCTCAGGGGATTACGCCTGGGTACCCAGATAGATGGTGTTATCACATCACCGTGATTCATATACAAGCATTAAGCTACAAACATCCTTTAATATCCAATTTGCTCTACCTCGGTAATAATATATTCCCATATATGTTACCGAAGGCCTTGTGGTTAAAGGCGTCACTGTAGCCCTGAGTTCTTGTCTTCTGTGGTTCGAGCCCATGGGACGATGAACTTATTATCAACTAATAATTCCCCTTTGGTAACATATATGAAAATATATTATTACCGAGGTAGAGTGAATTGGATATTAAAGGAGGTTTGTAGCTTAATGCTTGTATATGAATCACGGTGATGTGATAAAAATTCATTCATAATATGGGTGCGTGTGACAAATGCACTACATGGTCAGCATGGCAGAGGTGGGTTGATATCGATTCTAAATACAAATACCTGAGTTCGACGGGAATTTGTAGGTGGGAGTCGGTATCAACTTATACCTCACTTGTTGGCCGTGTGGTTAAAGCCATCACTGTAGTCCTGAGTTCTTGTCTTCCGTGGTTCGAGCCCACGGGACGACGAACTTATTATCAACTAAAAATTTCCCTTCGGTAACATATATGAAAATATATTATTGCCGAGGTAGAGCGAATTGGATATTAAAGGACGTTTGTAGCTTAATGCTTATATATATATATATATATATATATATATATATATATATATATATATATATATATATATATATATATATATATATATATATATATATATATATATATATATATATATATATATATATATCTATATATATATATATATATATATATATCTTAACTTTGTCTCATACACAATTGTTCTGTGCATTAGTACAATTACTAACAGGACCTCATTCAAACTGGATGGTATCTAGTGGGAATATTTATTCAAAAAAGTTACAAGCTTTCTAGGACAAACAGTCTTCATTCATAAGTATCTGTACAATGACCAGATGCATAGTCCAGCTGTATTTATATCTGTGTACTGGGTACTTTAATCCTATAATTGCCTTCCTCCTCCAGTGTGAACACTCCCCTCTTGACCTTGGCCTTTCTCTGCCCACATCTTCATCCAGGTGTTTGTGTCCCATACATTCTCTTGCGTTTTTCTTTTGTTTCCCTGTTACTGTGGAGTATACAATTTTTCTTGATATGCTATCTTCAAAGCCGTTTCCGGTGTTCCCTGCCATTGTGTTGTTAGTGCATTTTATGAAGGCGTTCTCTGCAACCAGTCTGCCCATTTTGTCAGTGTTCCTATAAAAAAATCATATTTTCTCAGTCTATTGTGTGGTCATTTTTCCAACAATATTTAGCAACTGCTGACGTCTGATTATAATGTCTTATGTTCTGCATGTGTTGTTTGCTTCGCTCTTTATAGGGTTTGCCGGTTTCGCCATAGTACCCATCTTCACAGTCTAGACAAGCTGCCATATTTACCCCCGTTTTTGCTTCAGTACACAGGAAGAAGACACACCAATCATACATACATATGTTCTCCAGTCATAGGAAAGAAATAAAAATGGGAGTAATGACAGGGATGGGTATTAGGGCTTATAGGATTTGCAGTCCCAAATTCTTAGATGAAGAGCTGGAATACCTGGGGGAGAGCTTTAAGAGATTAGGATACCTGAAGTATTGGTGTGAGTGGGCACACATCAAGGCAAGAAAAAACTATTTTGCGGAGAGCGAAGGGATAGAAAAGGAACATTTCATAGGGAGGAAAACAATTACAGTTCTGGACAACATTATTACACTCATTAACAGGAAGCTAGATAATTTCAAACTGATAGGCAGCTACAAAAAGACCATTAGGGGGGTATATATGGCAGTGTGTATAGACTGTGAAGATGGGTACTATGGCAAAACCGGCAAGTCCTGTAAAGAGCAAAGCAAGCGTATTCAGAACATGAGACATTATAATCAGATGTCGGCAGTTGCTAAACATTGTGAGGGAAAAAGACCACAAGAAAGACTGGGAAAATATGAATTTTTTTTACAGGAACACCAACAAAATGGCCAGACTGGTTGTAAAGAATGCCTTCATAACTTACGTCAACAACACAATGGCAGGGAACACAGGAAACGGTTTTGAAGACTGCACATCAAGAAAAAATGTACAATCCACAGTAGCAAGGAAACAAAAGAAAAACACAAGAGGACTCATGGGACACGAACACCTGGATGAAGATGTGGGCAGAGAAAGACCAAGGTGACGAGGGGGTTGTCCACACAGGAGGAGGAAGGCAATTATAGGTTTAAAGTACCCAGCACACAAATATAAATACAGCTGGACTAGGCATCTGGTCATTGTATGGATACTTGAGAATGAGGACTGTTTGTCCTAGAAAGCTTGTAACATTTTCAGAATAAATATCCCCACTAGATACCTTCCAGTTTGAGTGAGATCCTGTTTGTACACACACACACACACACACACACACATATACATATATATATATATATATATATATATATATATATATATATATATATATATATATATATATATATATATATATATATATATATGTATGTATGTATGTATAGTAATGATATATAGAGACAAACAATTTAAGAAACGCGAATATCCTGTTCAGAAACTCAATGAAACAGCAGTGTGAGGAAATGTGAGGGCCTGCTTTTCCTAAGAAGCTAAGTCGAACATGATTTCCATAGTACAAGGATTTAATATATATAAAAGTGAAGATCCCGTTGCCCTCGCTTAACGACACCATTTGTCCTGCTGTTTCCTTGAGCCTTTGACATGCCTGATGAAGCACTGACTCACAAAGCATTCTGGCAGTGCCTTTGAGCGCTTCGCTATTCTGATGTGTACGACCTCGGGCGCTTAAACTTGAAGTGGGATCGCGGCTTAAAACAAATGCAGTGCTTTGGCCGCTGATATGGCGCCACTGCTGCATTCAAACCTAAAAGGAGCTTCAGACTGTTTGTTTATTGAAGCAAACATGTTGACACGTTGCGAAATGAATGGAAGGTAAAACTTTAGACCCGAGATTAGGTTTGTTGAAGGTTTCTATCCCAGAAACAGACACATCTTTTTATGCATTAACGTTGTAACTAGTAAGCGATGAGTTTTCGTCCTTTAATGGAAATTTACACCATTTTCTACTCGGATGACATTTGGCTCACGCAGTCTCATGTTTTTTTTTTTTTTTTTTAGATCGTTGCTTTGCAAGCAAAATCGACAGCATTAATATCAATATGAGCATAATTTGTATGCACGAATTCTATGGAAAGACACTAATTTATGAGCATGAACTTTTCTAGCAAGGATCCAAAGAATGGCATGCCATGTGTGGGAAAGGCAATGGCAATGAAGGATAAGAGGAATAAGAAAAAGAGCTGAATATATACATAATGACAATAGGAAATAAGTAAACCAGAATGTCTGTAATAACCACCTACATCAAATGTACGTCATGAAGCAAGGCAAATCAAATCCAAGACTGTCTTTCTTTTCCTTTTTGTAATCGGCAAAGGTTTTCCCAAAATTATCACTGATTTATTTCGTACGGTCATAGGGACACTTAAATGTTCATTTACTTTTTCAGTTGATTGTAATCAAATTATTAGGATGTTATCTCGGGGGATATTTTTTGGAAATATATCTTACATCGAAGCAAATTTGATGGTCACTACTCATTTATTAACCAAGATTGAATTTTATTCCTTACACATCCTTCGCCTTTATTATTATTATTATTATTATTATTATTATTATTATTATTATTATTATTATTATTATTATTATTATTATTATTATTATTATAGCTGTTTCCACGGCATATCATTTACATAGAGCAAGGATGGTCAATCTTTTGCATCCATACAACAGTTTTTTTTTTTTTTTTTAATTTCTAGTTCAGATGAGGCACCAAACTTGTACCTACTTTCAGTCCTTTAAAGTATTGTAGTACGAAAGTATTTTTATATATATATATATATATATATATATATATTATATATATATATATATATATATATATATATATATATATATATATATATATATATATATATATATATATATATATATATATATATATATATATATATATATATATATATATATATATATAGTGTCACCACTCTGCAGCCTCATGCTTCATTTATTTTTAAAACACATCTAGAAGAAATCCAAGCCCACACACAGAGCCAAGTGGAAGAGTCTTAAGCCTCTCCTTTTTAATTAAAGCTTGACAAATGATTTGTGAGGTTCTTTGTACTCTCCCTCGCTGAACCTCTCCTAAATCGCTTGCCTTTGTGCTTCACCATCTTTTATGAATTTTCCTGGCCGAAAACGCCTCTTTACCAGGCAAGACTTGCATCCAGGACTCGACATGTGAAACGCCCGAGGGTAGGCTTTAACAGCATTCGCTCACGAAGGATGGCTCACACAAGCATGGCTAAGGTGGCAACACCAGCAGAAAGAGAGTTCATATAAGGCCAGGCCATTGGTCAACAAGGAGCAGACTGGCGACTGACCCAGTACAAACCACAGAGTGCTACTCTGTCTTCTAGCACACTGCTTGAACGTGCCTTGACCAATAGCCTGCCGACCCAAGTGCCGCCTTAGTACCAGTCATAGAAGTCCCACTCAACTGAATATCCTATTGATGCTGCATCATTGTCAGTAACCCATAATCAGTGTGTGAAAGTGTAAATTACCTGATTATATTTTGGCATCATCTCCTTCAGCCTTCAGTGCTCCCGCTGTACAGATTAAACTGCACTTTGGCTCATGCAGTGATCTTTTTCCTGTCTCTATTTTGCAGAAAAGTTTTGTGTCTCTCACTGTGAAATTATCTGCATCCATTGAGCCCCTATGTCCATCCATCAAGCAATCTTTAAAAGTGCTATATATCAGCCCTAATTCTTTATTGTGTTGGCACTCAATTTTAACACATCAGTTCACTTGAAAAGTACTAAAAGCCCAGCATATATGACTCCATGTAATAGATCTTCTGAGCATTGTAAATACATTTAATTAAATTAGACCCAGAATTTCTCTCCAGAGTCCTTACACTACTTGCATTATCAGATAACTTAACTTTATTCTCTTTACATCTGTGTTGGTTCCCTAGTCAGATGTTTAACTGCCAAGGTAAGAACTCCTAATCCCACTAACACACATAAAAGTTTTGACTGTGCCCTTTAATATTTGTGCAAGATTCAGCAAACTAGCATCCAAATCGTACATATCTACTAAGCTGTAAGTTGCAGGATTGAAATGAATCATTAGCATAAATCAATTTACATTCTTTGGACATAGTGTTGGAGAGAGGTTACACAGCATAAGCATTCATTGTAATATACTGTCGTGCGTAAACCTGTGACTAGGAGTTTGTAACTGTAAATCCACATGCAAAAGTAATGCACATCTGGTGTCCTAGGTCTGTCTTCACTCAGTTCATTCATTCACGAGAGAAATAGTGTTGCTGTTTGAGTGTTATGTCAGGGAATATTGCTATTGCATGTTGGCAAATTTGCTTGACCTAGCTTATTGGAAATTTAGCCAGGAAGTGAATCAGTACCAGTGATAAACTCAGGGAAAAGTGCAATTGTTCACCATATGTATGCCGAACAATTTTGCAAAGTCCCTTTTAGCTAGGAAAGTGGTATCTGGCAACCTACCCGTCGCTGTTCATTGTCACCTAAAATCAGAAATCTGCTTTTATCCTTCGAAAATTCCTAGTCCAGTCAAATTAGTAATTGTACTTTGAGTATCCTTTACTTTTGCATTTACCCTTGAGTCATTTCATCCAGAGAAGTCATGTTCTCATTTTATCTAGTAATCAGAGGTGTTCATGCATATATCTGTTTTGCTTTGATTGCGAGAACCGATGCCTTTTGTCTGCACACACATCAACTTTAATTGTCAGTTTTAGCCACTATTTTGGGCAAACTGTCAGCTGTCAGCAGCCATTAGCTATCGCACAACCTTGACAGAAAATATTCTTACACAATCATGATCACCATACATTTCATACAAAGTCATCTTAACTTCTTTTTGGGTCACATGCAAGACATTTTTATGTAACTTTCAGTAATCTATGATAGTATTTATAATCTTTACTGACCGTTGTAATTCCCTTTTACTAAAAGTCTACCCTTTAGTAAGTGTAATCACTCATTAATGATACATCCATCACGTTTGAGATAAGTCGTTGGAGTTCCTGATTGTGGGTAACATGACAGTGTAACATTTATATGCAATCATTGTGTATCTATGCAAATTATTACCTAACAACTTATTTCACACAAAAACAAATCCAAATTACAAGTGTAAGCCATTGAACACTGGAAGTCAGTTCTGCTTGCTAACCACTGGAACATTTTTGCAGACCCATTAACACTTACATTACCATAAATTCCACGCTCACACACCTTTACTTCTGTGTTACTGTCCACAGCCATGCTACTCGAATAGTGGGTATCGAGAGCACATTTTACTTGACTCTTCAGAATAAGTCCGCACAACTAAGTAGCACAATCCATTTCATTGAACTCATCCATACCAGAGTACCATTTTTGCTGTCTTACTTACGTTCTTTGGAATTTAGCCTCTGCCCTCAGCAAATGAGTGATTGTTGTGTTTACATTACCTACCTCACACTTTATGTGCCTCGCACAAGTTTCACGTAGTCCATTTAACTTACCCTGTGATCTCATTGCACATTGAGTGCCTGCTCCAAGTCTGTGTCATTTACATAACTTGGGCCGTGGTTTCACCCATTCACACCTAGCGTGTCCCCACCAGTCTGTGTTTATTGCGTAACTAGCCCAGTGGCTTCACAGCATATTGAGTGCCAGAATATTTCAATGACACTTGCTCATCATAGGGCCAAGCATCCCACTCCGGCATCCCCAAATTCTGGCATCACTAGCATGAGGTTGCTAACCCTGAAGTGGAACAATGCAGAACCTGAGGCTTGGCACGAACAGATGGAGTGTGTCTTCAGCAAATACAACCCTCCGCAGAGATCTCCCTGCTCCTTGCCAAACACATGGGTGGCAATGGACTGGTCACCTTCTGCTCCTTAGATAATGGTGCTAAGGGGACCTCACAGAGATCAGAAAGGCAGTCATCAAAGTCTGAGTGGTGGAGACAATGTTGGCATGGCCTACCCAAAGAAATGGGTCAAACTTGGGCAAACTGGGCCTACCATAAGACTCAGATTGTTAAGTGTTGGTTAGAAGCCCTCAAAAGCAAAAATTTTGAGGACATTCTATAGCGCATGCAGCTAGGGATTACTTTTATAACGCCCCAAGTTAGTTAGCTACTCACCTAAGAAAGAAATGTCCTGAGACATTCGCTGAGTGGTGCCACTTAGTGGATGACTGGGACATCTTCCATCCTTCATCCAGCAGCCTGACTTGGAAGATAACTCCCTTGTCACACCTCAGTGCCAACCCAACTAAAGAATGGGCCCTCATCTAAACCTCCTATATGCACTCATTACGAAAGGAAAGGGCACTTGTAATCCCAGTGGCAATCTAAAAGGGAAGTTGCTGCAACACCTCCCTCTGATCAATCTAACCAATATCAACAATCTACCCAAGCTCCTCAAAAGGATTTCAGCAAGGTTTATTGCACTACATGCAAAACCTATGGACACTCTTCCAACAGGAAGGGTTGCCCTAGCAAGGCAACTATACCTGCCATTGCACTGGCGGTTACCAGTTATCCATCATTAGGCCCTCCAGCCGAGGGTCTTATATTTGTGGCTTCTCCTTTAGGTAGCTACCCTGCATGCCAGGTTAAGGCATTTGAAGACACTAGCCCACAGTTTTCCCTGATACAGGAAGAGAAGGTCCCCTATGGGGCTAATATTGAAAAACACAAACTCATCACCATCGAGAGTATCAATAATTTGAAACTAACTCTCCCAACAGTTCGTTTGAGGGTCACTAGACCCCACAGAACCAAGATCTGGACACTTGCAGTAGACAAGTAACTTCCTGGAGGCTATGACCTCCTCCTGGGACAGGAACCAAGTTCACAGCCCTCCTGTAGGCCAACCAGAGGCCCTGCACCCCCTCACACTTTGTCGGGCACCCCTGACATAAAGTCCCTGCCAGAGCCACTTGAGCCCCCTGAGAAGTGACAGTTTCGGTCCACCACAGATGTCGAGAAATTACCCTACTGAAGGCTCCGCCCTTCTCCTAGGACACAGACTCTCTGTCCCCACCTAACTCAAGACATCCCAATGGTTCTGCCCCTCTCAAGTCTTCATCAGGCACTATAGTCCTCCCAGACTTGCCTCAGAACCCCTGCCAGTGCCATCAATGTCCTCGTCAGTGTCCTGCTCTGTCCGTCCTGAACATTTAGCTATTTCCAAATTTAATGCCTGTGCCTAGTCCTGCCTTAGTGACAGTGCCAGAGCACACCATAGATCTTTCAGGAGATCCCAGTCTGGCCCATCTCTTTCTCCCAGCTTGGTCCTGCTACCAGTGTCGTTAGAGAGCCAACCTGAAGTTACTAGGGTCCCTTCCGGATTCCTCTGACCACACCGGAAGCTTATCCCCTGGTGAGGCCTCGCAACCCATGCCTGAGTTGGTCGTTGCAACCTGCAAACTTCTCATGCCCACAACTACTTCCTCTCTTCCCAAGTCCTCAGAAGATAAGATTCTAGTGGTCAGTTCTCTAGTATCTCAAATGGTCACAGAGATCAAGGAACTGTGAAGGCAAATGGTAGAAATTGTTGTCACAACAGCTGGAATAGGTGGTACTCCAGTGCCTTCACCGGTCTTGGTTCCACTGACTCCTCCTACAACATCGAACCATCAGCCTAAAAGAAATTCAAGAAGAAAAGTCAGCATCATAAAACATCCAGGTAGTCCACTAGAGCCACTGCATTCTCCTGGTACTCGGGCCAATATGCCACTCCACCCCAATTTAATTGAGTAATTTAGCACCCTACCCAGAGAAGGATGCCAGGTTACTCTCTTGCTAGTTATAATATTGTAATATTTCCTTCTAATTTTAACTTTAAGCATTTATAACCTCATTTGTGCCTTATAACAGCTCACCTTTTACTTTGCCTTCCACTCTGCCCAATGCAGAGTGCCATCCACCAGGTCCCCTGGCCTTATGAGTCATTGACTCTTCTTTCCACTCAATTGCTTGCACAGCAAACCTAAACCCTTGCAAAATGCATTTAATTGTTTCTTACAGAGCCACTAGGCCCTTGTGACACTAAGTGTCATGCCTGGCTGGTGCCACCACCAGCAAACAACATGTGAAATCATGTATGTCCATGAGTTTGTTTGATCATGTAGCTTCATCAAGGCATTAAAAATTGCTTGAACAGTACATCATTTGCAGTTAAGTCTGGTATCTACCTTGCAGGCAGAAACCAGCCTAGTTTATATGCACATATTCTTATGTTTGTCATACTTTGAATATCAGTCTTGTATATCCCTGGAGGTAACGTCAAAACCAGTCACACTACAGGTAACCTGAAGTGTAAAAGTTTTTACACTTACGACTTTGGCCGTTATTAGCTCAGCTCTATTTAATCAATTTTCAATCTCTTTATTGTTTTGAATAGTTCAAGGATTCTACCATCTACTGGTATATGGATAATTATAACATCAAAACTTAAACTCGATTTATTTATATAAAAAATAACTACAAAAATATACATGCACTCCACATTCTGGGGCCTGAGAAAACTAATGAATAAGTATATAAATATTTTACAACATTGGTGTGAAACTAGAAGAGTTGGGCTCTCTTTGAGCCCAGAATGAGCCTCCTAGCCTAAAACTGCGGAATCTGTAAAAAAAAAAAACACAAACATTATTTTTTGAAAAAAAATGAAAATTTTTTCGTCAATTATTGGCTATTTGTTCTACCCTTAAAGTTAATGAATTGGTCTGAAAATTTTTACAATTAATCTCAACCCTTTCAAATGATGTAAAAAATATAAAAGTTATACTAAAGAAATTTAACCGTAAAGAGTGGCACCATCTGATGGCATAAAATAGTGCCAACATAGGGTCACATTTTTTTATGCTGGTCACAGTTTTTTATGTAAAACATTCTAAAATGTCTTATATATATAACAAAACAATAACACACATTTCTAATAGTCCGCTACGATAAAAACTTGTTTGGTAGCAATCAAATGAGATTTAGAAATTTTTTGTGAAATTTCTTTGTAGTCGAAATCAAAGTAAAAAACAGTACCTCTTTGATGATTTTTTTTCACCCTTTAAAAATTTATGAATCACTTGAAATTTGGTATGCATGGACTACAAACATTGTAGATTATGTAAAAATATAGAAAATATTTCAAAAAAATTTAACGGCAAAGTGCCACATATGCTGGCACTCAAAACAGTGCCAATACATAGGGTCCCACGTTTTGACCATATGAGCAGCCTACAACGTGTTAATTATATCTTGAGTGTTACCAAACAATGAATAAAGATTCATGAACACTTTTTGAGCACTTCTCACACATGTGTGCTGTGTCTGCCACAGGAGGTCTTTGGCACTTGCCACACAGGATTAAAATCCGGGTGTTGGAGTTGAAGGGCACAAGTAACACTCTGCTTTGTCAGCCTTGGCTGTTGCTGCGGCGTCGTTGGGTTGCTGGGACCTCATGAACTTCATAAACAGTGGCGATGAGGACACGACGTCTCTTGGAGGTACCTCTTGTTGAGGAGGCGCTGTAGGGCCCAAGGCGACCAAGCTGCATTGCTAGGTCGGAGGCAAACTGGCGCCGCTGATCTTAGTGTTTTGGATTGTAGCGTGGGCGTGAGGCCATTGTTCACTACAATGTTGATTATCCCGCACAAGATGCAGAGGGCCATCTTCCGAAATCTTCCTGCTACGTAATCGATGCCACGTCTGGTGAACGATGTCCACTCCACCCTTTGTAGCATTATAAAACATGGAGTGCGTCTTCTTTTCTCTACGGCTGAGGGCCTGTGATGAATGGTGGAGGATCTGGCAATTCTCGCGACTTCTGCACACGTTGGCAGAGAAGGGTAGCCTTGTCCTCATAGTTGTGAGAGCAGCACTCTCCCAACTTCGAACGCCAGCAACCCAGGGCATGTAAGGCTTAGGGCGTATGGTCCCAACAAGATGCATCTCCAACTTCTGCAGACTTCTGGCTAGGCAGGGACGTGAACCAGTTGTCTGTGGTGACAACACGCCTCCTGGCCTTGAAGAGGGCTTAGCCAGCTCCATGGTGAAGTACCCCAAAGGGAGATGCCCTGGGTGCCCCTGTCTTCTACCACAGTAGGGGATGGCGTTGTTTTATGTGGAGTCAGCATCACACAGCATCACCAACTTGATACTGTACCTGAAAGAAAAGAAAGAAAGGGAAAAAACATTAGTTATACAAGAAAATTTATAGATAATAAATAAATAAATAAATAAATAAATAAATAAAATAAATAGATAAATAGAATAAAATTGAAGAAGAAAATTTTTAAATAATATTTATTAGTACTATGAAAGAAAATTAGTTATGAAAATGGATTAGCCTACAGTGGCACTATTAATTTACTTTGCTGGTTTGTTCGGATGAACATCCTGAAGCTGCAACGTCCCCTGAAGGCTAACAACTGCTCATCTACAGTAACATGGGGCCCTGGAGAGTAGTTGCTACGGCATTTGCTGATCACACTGTCCCACAGCTTCCTCATTGGGGTGAAAATATCCTTCTTCCTTCGTTCTTCGCGGGTGGCACTGTCATCAAAGCGGAGTGCCGAATGAGAAGTTGAACCTCCTCTCACTCATGATGCTCCTGTAGAAGGGGCATCCCTAATTGACGGAAAACATCTCATCGTTGTTCAGGTGATTGTCCTTCCGTGCCCCTGCCATAATTAGGATGCCCAGTAGTGCCTTCAGCTCCATGAGAGAGACATCTTTGAAAGGTCGCGTTTTCCTGCTTCTTGAACTTGATCCGCAAGTCCTGGATCTTGTCACACGTGTACATGCAAAACTCTCCAAGCATGGGATCACTCAGGAAAAACTAAGAATTCTTCACACGTCTTGGCAACAACGTGTGTGGTTGGGGCCCCAGGAAGCACTTGATCCGTCTTGCGGATAATAGGTGGCATTGATGGGTTGGGTTTGGAGTGCCACACAGTCCTGTCCTTCCTTGTAAATGGCTAAGGGCATCTCCACCAATTCCTTCCCTTCTGCAGGTTGAAGAGGCCCCTTCTCCTCTTCCTACGTAATTCACTGGGGCTCAGTGGAGTAGAAGGGGGTAGATGATGTAGAAGGTGTGGGTTCTGCCAAGTCGTCCCTCTCCTCATCATCTAGGTCGTCGTCGAGCTCATGTGGGATCTGCTCCTCAACTCCTCTTCCTGCCACGTGAGAGCGTCGTGGGAGTGAATCAAACACTCTGTCAGCTTCTATGACAACATCCTCCACATCTTCCACATCACTGAGTCTTCCTCCTCAAACAGAATTGGTCAATCTCCTCATCTTCAAGGTATGTATGACGAGCCATTGTCGAACCTGAAAAAATGAAAAAATGCAAATTCAGTAAAAACGGCAAAAAATCATATAAGGCGTCAGTATATACCCATTATGGTTGGCAATACGTTGTAGTATAAAACATTCATTGATAAATAAACAAAAAATAAACTACTTATAACGAGTAATTGATTTATGCTGAATATTCTTGAAGAAATACCCAAAAGTAAAAAAGTCACGATTTTGGTAATGTAGTAAAATATTACAAAAAACAATTTTTAGACGAACCTTTTTCGATGTTTTCTGCGCGGTAGACGGCGGACAACTGCCTGCCCTGACGCACCCGATGCATAGACTTCGCTGTTCCATGAAAATGATCTTGTTTGAGCTTGATCGCCTAGCCAAGCGAAAACCGTGTTTTGCGCCCAGCGTCGGTGTGTAAAAGTTTACACAGGTTACCTGTCAGGATATTTCACTTATTTACCTGAGATTAAATTTAATGATAAACTACAACATCAAATTTATGTTGACTTAAAACTAAATTAACTAATTCATGCATCCCAATTCTAAAAGTTTTTCATTCTTAAAGGCAATTACTATAGTATAATATTATTCAAGAACAACAGCAAAGGTTTTAGGAGAGAGACAGTAAGTGTAAAGCAGTTGGGCTCTTTGGCAGACATTCAACCCGAAAAGGGCGTAAAATGTCTACTTGTTGGGGAGCTGCTAGGAGTGTCACCACTCAGTAGCCCTCATGCTCCATTATTTTTTCAAAACATATCTAGAAGTCCAAGCCCACACACAGAGCTAAGGAGACAAGTCTTAAGCCACGCCTTTTTAATTAAAATTTAACAATTGATTTGTCAGGGTCTTTGTACTCTCCTTCACCGAATCTATCCTAAATCACCTGCTTTTGTGCTTCACCCTCTTTTATGACTTTTCTGTCCGAAAACGCCTCTTTTCCAGGCAAGACCTGCATCCAGGACTTGACATGTGAAATGCACGAGGGCAGGTTTAACGGCATTCGCGCAAGAAGATCCTTTGCACCGGCACGGCCAGGGTAGCAAACACCAGCAGAAAGAGAGTTCATATAAGGTCAGGTTAGGGGTCAACAAGGAGCAGACCAGCGACTGACCCAGTACAAACCACCCAGTGCCACTATGTCCCAGAGCACTCTGCTCGGACTTGGCTTGACCGATAGCTTACCATCCAAGCACCACCTTAGTGCCATTCATAGAAGTTCCACTCAGCCGAGTATTGTATTGACTCTACATCCATGGATCTTCACTCCAAGAACAAGGTACTGTGTGGTTAGGGGGTGTTCAGTCAACTTAACTTTTACTCCTATCTCATACCGCTTCAATTTTCACTTGCATTTTCTTAAGACCCTAACAAATTGTCAGTAACCTATAATCAGTGTGTTAAAGTGTAAATTACATGATTATATTTTGATGTCATTTTCTTCAGTCTTCAGCACTCCCGCTGTACAGATTAAACTGTGCTTTGGCCCATCCAGTGATCGTTTTCCTTTCTCTACATTGCAGAAAGGTTGAGTCTATCTTGCTGTGAAATTATCTGCTTCCATTGTTCCCTTACGTCCATCCATCAAGCAATCCATAAAAGTGTTATATATCAGCTTTAATTCTTTATTGTGTTGGCACTCAATTTTAACACTTGCATTAATTCACTTGAAAGGTGCCAAGAGCTCAGCGTATATGACTCCCTGTAATTGATCTTCTGAGTATTGTAAATACATTTAAGTAATTTAGACCCAGAGTTTCTCACCTCACCTTATTTGCATTATCTGATAACTTAAATACCTTTACGTCTGCGTTGGTTCCCCAGTCAGATGTGTAACTGGCAAGGTAAGAACTCTTAACCCCAACTAACACACGTAAAAGATAATATATATATATATATATATATATATATATATATATATATATATATATATATATATATATATATATATATATATATATATATATATATATATATATATATATATATATATATATATATATATATATATATATATATATATATATATATATATATATATATATATATACATATATATATATATATATATATATATATATATATATATATATATATATATATATATATATATATATATATATATAGTGTGTGAGTGTGTATGAGTGTTTGTGTGTGTAACTTATTACTTAATCTACTTGGCACTGTTGATTTTGCTGTGGTAATTATTTAGATAAAACAACAAACATGGGTATATTTAGCAATTATACATAAAATATGAGATATATATTTATATGACGACATGGACACAATAAGCAGTTTTGAATGAAAACAGTTCATTTAAAGACAAGATAAACAGTTTTAATGACACTTTGATTTTACCAAGCTTGTGATGTTTCAAGTTAAATTAGTTACTGAAAGCAACAAACATGAACATATATTTAAGAGGAACACATAAAATTATTTAGAACTTTTATGGCAATGGAGACACCTTTAGCAGTTTGAGCGACTGTTGTCCTTATTTATAACAATGAATACATCCTTGCAGCCTTTATTTACCTGAAATGATATATATTTCACACTATAATACAAGCGTCAAATTTAAGCCACAGCTTAGATCAATGTGAAAACTTACTGTTAAAGAAGATGTTTGAAGCATAAAACCATTGCTGATGCCCGTGACTTTAACATCAAAACAAGCATGATGCGTGCGCACTTATGGAGCGACTCCTGTATCAAATGTACCGGTCACTAATTTTAGGGAAATATATGTGTTGCAACAAATGACTAATTCCTGGGTCTTCAATGCAATTGGTTCCTAGGCTTACTCCTGAATATTTTTGTTTAACAAATACGGATTATTGTTAAAAGAAGACGAGTGCTAATGACTAATCAATGCTAGCGAAACAACGACATCAATAAAAGTAAGTACTGTTTTAAATGAGTCCGCATTTTAGTAAAACCCATTTCTAGCCATAAGTTACTTAAATTCCTGTTATTATTTACTAGTTTATTAGGTTATCATTATTAATGTTTTATTTTATTTCTCTCTCTCTCTCTCTCTCTCTCTCTCTCTCTCTCTCTCTCTCTTTCCACTCTCTATGCATATATATATATATATATATATATATATATATATATATATATATATATATATATATATATATATATATATATATATATATATATATATATATATATATGATATTATATATATATATATATGAGCTTCTCTTTTTATTATTTGTATATTTTCAGTGTGCCATCTGTAATCTTCCAATGCGCCATAGACTGGCCATCCTTGGTATAGAGTCTTCTCTATTCTTCTTACCATCTTCTTTTAATGAACATGTAGCTGGTATATCAAGTTTCCTAAGAACATATAGATTTCCGTTGTTTTAGGTTTATTTCTTCTAATCTGTCAACAGCTCACTGGCGGTTATCTATAAAGTACAAAAGCGAATGAATTCAGATACATGATGCACTGGTATTTATAGCAATCGGGGTGTTTACAATTGGTAGGTTGGTCTGTTGGGTGAATTTTAATTAGTCGTGGGTTGATGACGAAATCGGTCCCGGAGGCGTTTTGATATTCTAGGCCTAATCGGTGTTGCTGGTTGGAGGTGGATGTTGGCTCAGGTACACCCCACTGGCGTGGATGGTATTATAGGTCTTACAGGTGACATGCCGTCGGCATCCAGTGCTCTCTCTCTCTCTCTCTCTCTCTCTCTCTCTCTCTCTCTCTCTCTCTCCTTTTCTTTCCCTTTCCCCCTCCCCTCCTCTCTCTCTCTCTCTCTCTCTCTCTCTCTTTTTCTCTCTCTCTCTCTCTCTCTCTCTCTCTCTCTCTCTCTCTCTCTCTCTCATGGCGTTGCTTGGTATTGATGGTGGGTAGAAATTCTGTCTCTTTCATCTGGTCAAAACTTTTTTTTTTTTAATACACGGAGCGCCTCGAGAAACCGTAGGCATTTTTTTTTTTTGGGGGGGAGGATACATTGTAATATTACATCGTTTAATATGCTTATGTCTTCTTCTTAGCTTTGTTGCGTAAAGTGTTTTCCTAAGAAGAGCAAGGTAGCACATGATAATGGTACTTTCAATAAGGTTCTAGTATTTACACGCCATAAACAGACCACGTGAAATTTAATAGTTTGCCCAGAGAGTTTAAATTAAGAAATTAGAGGCTGTGCATGATCCCGTTTTCCTTTTTGTATGGCGGGGCCTTGGTGATTACCTCTCAGTACTTACAATAAGTTTATTGAAAGCAAGCACTAGCCCCTGTTTAAATAAGCAACAGATACTACCCTTCTACAGTTTTACACAATATATTTTCAACGTCATACTTGATAGATTTATTATTCGAAAAACAACTGTAAAATGTAATAGAAGTGGCTCTAAGAGTAGCAGGATTTTGACTTATCAAACTTGAAGGAGTAAATGGCTCAAACCTTTTAAATTGCTAGTTCAAGCTCATTAGGCTACTTGATTTTCGTATGTTCTGAAAAAGATTCTGAAAGGCATAGAGCTCTAGATAACGTAGTATAATGAAACTGTTGATCACGAAACGTAGGATAATATAAGATATTTGTAAACAAATGGCGAAAAGTTCTTACCTATTAAATTTACCAATATCAAGAAAAAAGAAGTGGCCTCCAGATTAACAAGTAACCTTGAAAAAATGTAAGAGGAATCAGTGATTCGATTTTTCAATGAACAGAAGGTTTGTCCTCATCTCTTCTGCTGCTTGGTGCACAGTATAAGGGGCTATCCTTGATGTCATCAACCAACACGGCGATTCCTACAGCTGTCGTGATAAAATTTATTATAATAAAAATTATGATATATCACTAAAAGAACGTTCCATATCATCTCGCGCTGTATTATAAAAAGTAATAATTTCTTCGGGAGTTTGAAGGCGTTAGTTTCATATCTGCAGTAAAATGACATTATTACCCTGTTCCATAGAAAATGGAATGGAATAACTGCCAGCAAACACACGTACAAGAAATAGGTTTGGTCCCCAAAACTATTGTTTTTCAAATGAGCTTTCCCCGATAATGTATACACTTGCTCAATATCAAAGTTACTGATCTTAGGACAAATGTTCACCTAAATATGTTTCTCTCAGCATGGACAAATTTACTCTCAAAACTTCGTAGGGTATGATTACGACCATATGTTCCTCTTGCAGGTGTTATTAAAGAAATTAAATAATCTTTCCCAATGAGGTCCCATTTTGCATGACTGGTCTGTTCTCCAAGACTTTGCATGCGCTACTTGAATCTAGGAATCCCAGTGACGACTCATCGTTTCCTATTACAATTTTTTTTCATTTATTTATATATTTACTTGTCTAACCCATTCCCCTTTCTCCTGAACCATGGAAGGCGTGACATCATACAGCGTATTGGGCAAAGTGCTTGTTCGCACCTGTATATTTTTGTTCACTCAGTCTGCCCGTTTGCATATTCCCCAACTGCATTATGATTCAGCCAGTCGAGTGGGCGCCTCTGGTTTTTTTTTTTTTTTGTTTTATTTTGCCAAGCCTCTAGATTAGGTTAGGTTATGTTAGGTAGGGTTAGGTTAAGATAGTTCAAGGTTATTCCTGTCTTTATTTGGGCGTGGTAAACATATTGAGACTATTTTCAAGAAGATTCTATGGTTAGTTTTTAAGATGTGGCGTCCCGCTTTTTTCAGGGAAGGTCCCGAACCATAATACAGTTGGGGAATATGCTGCCCGGTTAAATACAGGTCAGCTTCATACGGGCTGTCACAAAGTAGCCTCTGGGCCCTGGATTACCCTCACGTCAGGGAAGGAGACGGTAACTTCGACTATATGTAAAAGAGGTATTGGAAAATATCTTTAATTGCCATTTGAGGAAGGTTCAAAATACTGTGACCGGAGACATAATATACCTTTCTGAAACATGTTATTAGGGCAAAACATACTTTCCAGAACCTCTTTTGACATGGATATAGAGTAATAAGAGGATCTTTTGAAACATGGTGAACAATCTTATTGATCTATTTTAAATATTTCATGATCAAAGAACTACCAAGGAACAGCTTTGTGCATTCCTGTTTTAAAAAATATTTGACGTTTCATGAAGATAATTAACCAAATGCGGGAGTTTGTGTCTTATTGCTTTTCAAAGAAAAAAAAAAACTCAAGTACAGGTATGTTGGTTAATTATGCTGAGATCAAAGCTAATTAGCATTCGATTTTTACAGGTATTGCGAATACAATAACAGCATGTTAATTAACTTATATTTATTAATAATGCAATAAGGTACTTGTTCAATAAAGTGACGGATAATGAATTATTCCTCGCTTAATACTGGTCACTTGTCATTAATTGATTTGGCCATTCTTTATCTAAAAGTTTTCAACTTGAGCAGAGGGAATACAATTAGTGACATATTCCACAAGTAATCCTTCATTGTCTCATTTTCATAGAGAGATTAATGATTATTAACAATTGCTTAAAGATTCGTGACAAATGGCTTCAATGACTTGTAACGTCAATCGATTCTCTCGTTCTTTTTCTTCCCCAGTAAATCAGCAGCTTCATGAACAGTTGATGTAAAATACGCACCAGTTCTCAAGAAATGCTGGGATAAAAAAAGATTCAGGTTGCAAAAGGAACGGCCCATTCTGATTTGGTTTTTAATCGTTTGGTATGAATTAAACAGATACTTTAGCAAAGGGAATGAATGTGCAGTGGCCACAATTCTGCTTTTACATAATTAACGGGAATCGTCTTGAAGCTGAATAATAGAATATTTCATTCTGCATAAGTTTCGACCGTCAAAAACCACTCTTTTTGTCCGAGTGCTTGTCCGCGTCTCTTAGCAGGTTATCTCAACAAGCCCCAGCAGAATTAAGCAGCCCTCATAGATGGGTTAGTTTTATGGCGAAAAGTCATCAACTCTAAGACGATATCTCCAAGGGGATGACATCGTAGGAAAGAGTCACCGAATAGGCATATCTTCCTGTTATCCAGTTTAGTTTACAAATTCTCAGAACATCCGGCTAAATCATTAAAAAAAAAAAAAAACACACACACACACAGGCAGAAATTATAGCCACCTTCCGCATTTGTTTGCTGAGGTAACAAAGGTTCTGAGCAGAAAGTACAAACACCTATTCCAAGCCACGCAACACACGACTCAGCTGCTAACATGCTGGAATCACCTTGAGAAATTCCACTTACAATGGTATAGTTTTATTTTGTAAAGCAACCATTCATTACCGAAAAGAGCGTGTTTAAAAAGCACGATACTCCCGGCTAAAGCACATTCCTATTTGACCTTTGGCCTTCAAGTTTTACCTTGATCAGGCTGCTTATTGGTTTCATTAGTTTGTCAGATATGAATTCAATATCTCACTCACTCAAAAAGATTTTGTTGCTCTGAAAAGTTGAAACAGTAGTGAACGAAAAGACACAAAGGAGTCTGCTCAGACATACACATACAAACAGACTGTCAGCCAGAAGCATCAAAGTGATTAAAAACCATTTTGAAGATTTTTGTTCATCGTACATATCCTCCAATGAGACTCATATTACTTTGAGTTTTATCTCATTGATATGGAAGTAATCTTTAAAAAATGGTAAGAGAGAGAGAGAGAGAGAGAGAGAGAGAGAGAGAGAGAGAGAGAGAGAGAGAGAGAGAGAGTATATCTTAGTTTAACCAGACCGTTGAGCTGGTTAACAGCTCTCCTAGGGCTGGCCCGAAGGATTAGAGTTATTTTACGTGGCTAAAAACCAACTGGTTACCTAGCAACGAGACCTACAACTTATTGTGGAATCCGAACCACATTATGACGAGAAATGAATTTCTATCACCAGAAATAAATTCCTATAATTCTTCATTGGCCACTCGGAGAGTCGAACGCTGGGCCAACAGCGTGCTAGCCGAAAGCTCTACCCACCCCTTCAATGAAGAACTGGAGAGAGAGAGAGAGAGAGAGAGAGAGAGAGAGAGAGAGCGAACTAGGTATGAAAAGAGAGAATTTTTTTCCCCAGTTCTTCGAGGAGGAAATGAAGTATTGAGAGGAAACCTTTTTTTTGGCCATGATTTTGAAATTAAAAGCATTAATTGCTTCGAGTTTCATAAACCAGAAAAATTTTTGTCCATTATCACATCGGATATAATTAAATAGTGTTATCCTATAAGGTAATAGCTCTGGCTCCACATAGCGGGAATATACCAGAATTAAATAACAGGGCGGTACGGATGACAATTAACGTAAAAATGTTATCATTGTCGCCTTCATCGTGTAATGAAGATATCCGAAGAAGTAAAGGGTCAAAGCCATGAGAGTTGAGATATCTCCATTTGCATTTCCTATGGGACGTAGGCACCGAGATTTAGATGTTCTGAAGTTGATTCCAGATACAAAGATATAACCAAAGAACAAATGTTGGAAAATGGAAATTCACTGCTCGTGTATTATAAAGCGGTATTCTACATTAAAAGTTACGCTTTTCTTTTCTTTTTTACTAGCGTTTCAAAGATATAGAGATATACATGGAACGAAACAGGGAAAGTTAAGAGTGAAATGAGATTGAAGAATGAATATTTGTAATTGTAATTCTGATGATCTGATGACATATCAGAATGGTAATTGAACGCTAAAATAAGAGGTCCTTATGAAATTAGAAAACACAGGGAATCAGAATTTGAGTTTTAGGTATTGATTGTAATGAGGTGGAGGGTGTGACATTTAAAATGGAGGGTCAAGGCCTTGTGAGCCTTTTGAATGTGGTCTCCCACAGAATTAAAGGAACGGATCAGATTACCTTAAAAAGGCATATGGTGTAATTAGAAGGTAGAAAGGGGTACGACTTGAGGAAATGGTTCTTAGGAAAAGCAAGAGAACACAGAAGGCCAAGAGAGGACAGCTAGGTTATTATTAAGGGTAATATTGGTGCGTTTTCACCATTAGGAGCAGGAATAAAAAACAACAAAACTGCAATGCCTGCCCCAGCAACGTGCAGCTTTGCACTCTTGTTTGGCTTGTTCCACCTGTGCATTCAGTAATTGCACAACTCTTTTCAGGAATGAGAGTTTGCTGAATAAACATGGCCCACTCTTTGCAGCTATTTCATGAGTTAAAATCGGCGGTCCTTTGCGTCAAAAAGTCCGAAAGAAATATAAACTTTTTGTAGGTGTATGATTCTGAAGCTCGTAGAAGCCAACTCGCTGCGCCAAGCTATAATTCAATGCCATGAAAGTATTGTACTTTCTTTATTAGGTAACCTATACAACAGGAAAGCGAAACACAAATTAAATGCACAAAGTAATACGGAAAGCTAAAATGTCTTAATAGTAACATCAGCGAATTTAAAGACAAACAACCAGTACAGGGTAAACAACATAAGTGACATAAGCAAGCAAAAAGGAATCTTCTAGCATGGATATGGCTTAGAAAATGGAGAGTGCCTCTTAGGCATCAAAGAATATTCATATTGTTTACCAGTCACGTTCAGATTCTAAAGTACCGGAAAAAACGTGAATTCTGAGAAACTCAAACAACTTACGGATTTTGTTGATTTACTGATTCGAGGTTCTAATCTCTTGAGCAGGCTATAGTTGATATTCTGGTTATTCGGCAATAGGATATGTTAACATTGTATCACGTTTTTGTAATGATGTTAATAATATAATTTCTGACAATGGCTTTTAGATGCCTTTCTTCATCAGTTTATTCTTTACTTAAGTGTTACATAGTTTCGCAGGTAAAAGATCGCTACTGTGGACAAAGGCCTTTTCAAAACGTTAAATAATCTTTTTATACAGATCCATGTTCACTAGTTCCTTGCTTCCAGCTATTACGTCCCCCTATTAGATAGGAGATATTGCTCTCAATAACTGTGGGCGTCATTTACTCTTATGATTCGCTTTTAAAGCGAATATCGTTTGTCATAGAGCACACATACGCTTTGCAGTTTCAGTACTCTTATTTTCCTTTCGAATACCCATAAAGATTGATATGTGAACTAATATTTGTTGAGGATATTTCATTCTAATATTCTCTCTCTCTCTCTCTCTCTCTCTCTCTCTTACCCAAGTATTTAAAAACACGCTCTTAGTTACATGCGGTATTTGGATGTTAAACATGTAAAACATTAGTTACGTACTGAAAATACGGCTTGTTTTAATTGTAGGGTTGTGGGGGGAGGATTAATTAAACAAGATTTCGTACAGCCGTTCGTCTTACTATAGTCACCATTTAGGTATGAGATAGCAAGAAAGCGTAATCACATATTTATTGCGCAGTATATGTGTGCATGACAAGAAATGCGGACATTCCACCTTTAGTTACATCGGTTGCACTCAGCAAGTGTGGTCTCCTTAACATGTATTCATAAGCTTTTTAACTTTTCTCTTGCCTCTGATCACTAGTAAAACATTCCTTTTTCCTAATTTCTCGCTGAAGTAATCCTATATGGATAATAGCTATTTATAAATCAGAGAAAGATAGCATAGGCTATATATTATCTTACTTCCTTTTCAGTAAGTGACCGACAAAAGTCTTCAACAGAGTTTTCCTTGACATAATCCTAGGAATAAAAATATATCATCTGTAACAAAGGTTTAATGAGATCCTATAGGTAATAAGTCGGGTTTACCGCCGATATGATACAGCGTATCCATCCTTTTGTTGAAGAACTTAACTCCCCAGAGAATTTAATCTCTTATTATGCTGTTTGGCCTAAACAATTTATTCTACTGACTTTTATCTGGAAATC
Organism: Macrobrachium rosenbergii; assembly: GCF_040412425.1. Classification (NCBI taxonomy): domain Eukaryota; kingdom Metazoa; phylum Arthropoda; class Malacostraca; order Decapoda; family Palaemonidae; genus Macrobrachium; species Macrobrachium rosenbergii. The sequence continues at coordinate 69,950,391 of NC_089753.1, read as the reverse complement.
GACATTTGTAAAACTAGAGTGAGGTTGAACCTTAAAGGAGAGATAGCCGGAGTAAAGGTGCTAGATGAGCTGTAAGTGTTGATGAAAATAGTTTCAAGAAGAAAGTTAAAATTGTTTTGCAAGTTCTTATACAAAATGGTCAGATATGGAAATGTAGGCATATGATTATAAAGGGTAAAAAAAATATGAAAGGGAATGTAGATTCAGTAAAAAAGGCTAAAGTAGAATAAAAGGAGTTGTCCTCGCATGACCAGATGGAAACATCGTCTAGTTGTTTAGTTATTCAAATATATCTATAAATACGATATATATATATATATATATATATATATATATATATATATATATATATATATGAATATAAGACCCATAAAACACTATTTAAACGTTGAAACCATATATTTCGGGCAACTTCTGTGACCCTGTTCACTTTATGGACAGATGAAATTTTTACAAGGGTATATATACAAAACATAAGGTGTGGCGTTAAGTCTCCGATGGTATGGAGTGACCGTTTCCTAAGAGGAGGAGAATGACCTATTCCTAGTGGTTTTGACCTCATTCTCCCGTTTGGCGACGGATCTGGAGGTCGCCTTTCTTGGGCCATCTTCTTCAAGCGGTCTTAGGATTAGAGCGTCGAGAAATGTACAGGTTCATATTGTTAATTGATGATAGCAGATTCAGCATCTTTCTTTTGTACGGACAGCTACTTTTTGAAAACCAACTTACTCCAGTTTATGACATGTCTGTATTTCTGATATGTAAAAATCCCCGAACTCTCCGAAGCATAACGTACTGATCTTTTGTGCTCTGTTATTCTTTGCAGTGATCTACACTCTCACCTACGTAAATGTCACACAATTGCTACACGGTATCTTGTAAAGCGAACTCCCGATGGATTTGGGATAATGGAAAATGAAGGTTGTCAGACCTAGTTGTTAGGTGGCTTTTTAGGATGTTTTCGTCGTACGGAGGCTTTATTTTGTTGTTGAAATCTATTTGTCTGTTGTGAGTATACAGAAAAAACATTCATATATATATATATATATATATATATATATATATATATATATATATATATATATATATATATATATATATATATATATATATATATATATATATATATATATATATATATATATATATATATATATATATATATATATATTATCAAGGATATCCCTCCTCATGTAGACCCCAGCACACATTTAATTTTGAAATACAGGTGTTGTTCCTTTCACTGTGGGGTCGAAGGAATTGGCGGGCGACGGGAGAAAGAAAAAAAGAAACAAGCAGAGTTTGAACCAGATCGAAGCTGTTAGCACCAGTAGCATCTAGGCCTCCCTTCATCCCCTGAAATCGTTCGATCCGGGGAACAATGAAAACCCCTTTCTCACCCCCATCGAATGAGGTGGAAGTAATTAGTATGGGGAAAGTTAATAGGCATAGTGTGACTAGCCGCCAGGTAGGACCTTAACCTCTAAGTAATTAATATTTAAGGATCCTTTCCCTCTGCTTTTTTGCTGGCGTATGACTCTTTGCAGGTCCGATCGGCCTAAATTTCGAACACACAGCCACCGCTGTCTGAAAGATGCGTCAGGGCCTCCTTTGACTTCATCAGGAATGCACTTCCTGCATTCTTCTCCATTGCACTTGAAACTGTCTTCGACAAACGGCCAGTCGATTGTTTGGCGCCCACAGTTGTTAGACAAGGTTCGCACATTGCAAGTAGTCAGTAAGCCAGCCCTTTCCCCTTCTACCAAAACCCTTAAATTTCCCATTCCTTTAAACTCTAACTCCTTCCTCCACAAAGCAATCTTCCCTTGTTAAGAGTCCTTCGGCCTCCATATCTCGCCCCATAATGTGCCTTGAATTCCAGTAAAGATCCCGTGATAAACATCAGTTATCCCTTCCCAGTGCAACAAGGGCAAATTAGGCTAAGTAATACAAGTGTTTAAATTTTCTCTTTGTGTGATTGCGAGCACATGTTCCTTGTGTTAATTACGATTCCCATACTGTGCTTACGTGATTTCACTATAATTATCTGCTGGGCTGCGTAGTATTAATATTTAAAATGTGCAATGTAAACATTTTATAGGGGATTCCATTTCCTTCAGTGTGTGCCGCCGTTCTAATCAGAACCTCTCTTACAGGACAGACCCGCCACTCCATTGCACTCTGTGTCTGATAACTTAGATGTAAACTTTTTTAAGTTAAATCAATTAAGTACCATCAATTAAATTCACGATGGAAATGGAAAATGATGGGTGCTTACCGTTTCTGGATGTCCTCATACGAAGTAAATAGTAGTGAAAATATAGTGTGTATAGAAAACCCATAAAATTTCTTCTATTGTTCTATTCTGGACAAAGCAATAAGGTTAAAAGTCAGTGTTTTCATCTATGTTTTTAAGAGCATTATGTAGCCTGAATATATTGATGATGAAATGAAAGGAATGCCTTGTTATCTGATAGTGTATTAAACAGTGCATATGAAGCCAAAAAGACGCAAAACCAGAAAAAGAACCTTACAACACAAAAAAAATTTGTTCTGCCCTTATAATAATAGTATGAAAGATATCCCTCATCTTCTTAAATTTTTGAATGTCGCATTTAGAACAATACAACAATGAAAAATGTACATACTCCCAGACAATATTAAAGGATATAAAATTCGTGTAGAATCTTGTGCACCTATAGTCTTGACAACTTTTATATTCATGCTATCCCAACTGGGAAGGCAAAGATTGTATATTCTAATACCGACTGGAAAGCACTTGAATTGCATTTTAAAGGCAACCATAAAATATGTGTGACTCAATAATTAAATTGTTTAAACTTTAAAACAGTTTATAGGATATATTTGTAAACAACTAATTAAAAACACTACAGCTCCGCCTTGTCCTGAAGGTGGGGTAAAAATGTCCCTAATTCTTATATTCTAATAATGACACTGGAAGAAGGAACAGACGGGACTGTTGAATCAAGACTTTGATAAAGGCTTGAAAAAAATACAAATTAAACCAAAATATAGATAAAAGGAGTCAAAGGGATGATAAGGGGCAATTGATCCTTTAATATATAAAAATAATATTGATGTAAATTGTTTATGATGGAACTGTTAATTTTATCATTATGGATTCTATGGTTGTTATAGGACTATATCTGTGTTTGTCCTATTATTCGAAAGTCTATATATATTCACATGGGTATATAATATTAATGAGTGGTTCCAGACTCCGCTCTCCATGACACCTGTCCCCGGTATATATAACGAAACTAACCTATATAGGCGTATATATACACCTCCTCAGCAGTCTGTATTCCAACGTATATATCACCTGGTTACACCTGAGGCAAGTCTATATGTGATTTGGATATAAACAACGGACTAACTTTTTGTTTTGAGCCAAAAGGACCCGATGGCAAGGATTTTGGGGATTAAATTTAGGTATATAGGGCAGGCAGTTCTTCTTGAAATAATAGTGATAGTTTTTCCTAAACTGTATCTTGTAGGTATATAACGTTGCAAACATTTTCATTTTTTGTACTCTGTATCATGTGGATGGGCGTGGGTTTATTTTTTTAAATTTAAAAACCTCCCTGAAAAGAGCTTTGGGGAAAACAGTTGTTGCAAGTAGTCACCTTGTTTTCTCCCTATTTTATTTTATATTATTTTTCACTATTGTTTATAATAGTTTTGTTTTAATATGTGGGTATATATATTTATATGTCATGGTGCCTCTGATATTTTAAAAGAATTATATCAAATTAAAAATACTATATATTTTTTAATTTAGTTGTTATATATATATATATATATATTATATTACACAGCATACAGCCTTGAAAATGCAACATATATATATATATATATATTAGCAATAAACTATCACGAGTGTATATATATGGACACATATATATATATATATACTATATATATATATATATATATATATATATATATATTATATATATATATATATATATATATATATATATATATATAATTATATGAAATTAACGCTAATGAGGTTTTTATATTTTTCCCAAATCTTATAGATAAAACTGATGTAATAATAGACTGCAATGCTTACTAAGGTATGCTATATAAAAAGTTGTAGGATTATATATATATATATTTGTTTTATATAACAATCGTATATATATTTCATTTATTATGTTCTATCTCATTTTGTATATATATATATATATGTATACATATTGACTTTCCATAAAACTAAAGTAATAATTTATGTATAAACTATAAAAATAAAAGCAGATATATATATATGATATGTATATAAGATATATCATTATGTTCTATATATATGTTGAACTTAACATATTCAAAAAATTATCATATATTACTTTCTAAACTTCGCAATATATAACGCACATATAAGTAGATCATGATAATACATGATACTTATAATTTTTCTACATATGGTGTAAATATTGCCAGTTATTATAAAGAATACATTAACTTTGCGTTTTATTGTTCTTTATTATACAATAGAGCATACGTATATATATATATATCATATATATATATTGACAATAGCATATGTCTATATCTATATATATATATATATATATATATATATATAAATATATATACTTGGTTATACAGTAATTGTTGCTTATAAAGATTTAAAGAAATATAAATTCATGAAATTATAGAGGACTAGAAAACCGAGAGATTTAGATAAGAAAATGCATATATGAAGCATTCATACCTTTTCAGACGAGAGAAATTTGAGAAAATTAAACATTAAAGCAAAGAAAGTTCATGGTGACATTCAATATAATACAGCAAATAATAACTAAAAATATATATATAGCTAAAAACATGGAATGATAAATCTGCTATATATCCATTCACGATTGATATATATATGATGTACTATACATATATAATATAAAGATGAAAATTGTTGCATTTTTTTTCAAATTCGATTCATAACTCTTAAAAAAATCATCCATCTTTTTACAAGCTTGGCGAAATGCCTTAGTGACATGTCACAATATTCCCTAAATCTTCTTAAAAGAATATCATAAAATGATACATATTTTTGGTTTATATATATATCATATAGCATTTGGTCATACGCCATTTATATATATCCTATATATACATATATATATATATATATATATATTTTACATATACACATCCCTTTGTTTAAATATACATATACATATTTCTCTCCATGTTTTATACATACATATACTTATATATATATATATATCTTGATGACTACATACATTCCATATACATACATATACATATGCATATTTATATATTTTTTTTGCAATCTTAAATATATATTTATTTTTTATAGTTTTTCATATATATATTCCGTCATTGGATATATACATACATTGCATCCAGAGCCATACATATATTTTTTTTTTTTATCCTTTTTCGATCCTGGAAATCTTAAAATTTGTACTAGACTAAAATAATAATCATAGTAAACATCAATTATATTTATATACATACATATACATAAATTATGTTACATAAATATAAGATACATATATATTTTATATATATATATACATATACATAAAATTAATTTAACATATGTAATTATGTAACGGGGTAATGATGTTTTTACATTTATATTGGATTTTCTCAAGTCTCTCAGACAGATAACTCAATATGTACACGTTTGGTCTCCCACAAACTTTATTCATGTTATTAATAAAACTTATTAAATCTTGAGAGGTGTTTGAACTCACGACCCAGAGAATGCAAGGATCACACAAACATATCTGTTTATCATCCGTTTCTGTATGCAAAGATCTGACTACCCTATGAACACAACTATGGGCTTTATAGCCTAAGTAGCTGACCAACCCAGTGCTGCCTGGGAAATCTCTGAATGACAACCGATAGACTCTCTCTCTCTCTCTCTCTCTCTCTCTCTCTCTCTCTCTCTCTCTCTCTCTCTCTCCCCCATTCCTCTCAGGGCTGAACTTTGACCTGAAGGGCATCAGGGGTATCTCTATTCCTCCCAGCGATCTCGAAAACTATGGATTAGACTCTAATATCTGTCATTTTTGAACATTTTATTTTTCACCCCTTCTCACTCTCCCCCCAACTAACCTATCAGGGCTAAACTTGGACTTAAAGGGAATCAGGAGTATCAATATTTCTCTCAGCGACCTTGAAAACTATGGATTAGACACCGATACCTCCCGTTTTCAATTATTTTTACATGTCACCCCTTCCCACTCGCCTTCCTATCAGGACTGAACTTGGACTTGAAGGACATCGAGAGTGTCACCATTCATCTCAGCAACCTTGAAAACTATGGATTAGACACTAATGTCTGCCATTTTGAGGCTGAACTTGGACTTGAAGGGCATTGGGAATGTCACTATTCTTCTCAGGGACATCAAAAATTATGGACTAGACACTAATATCTGTCATTTTCGGTTATTTTTACATGTCACCCCCTTCCCATCCCACTTGCTATCAGGGCTGAACTTGGACTTAAAGGGCACTGGAAGTGTCACTATTAATCTCAGCGACCTTGAAAACTATGAATTAGACACTAATATCTGTTGTTTTTGGTTAATTTTACATGTCACTCCCTTTCACACCCCCATCTTATCATGGCTGAACTTGGACTTAAAGGGCACCAGGAGTGTCACTATTCTTCTCAGTGACCTCAAAAACTAAGGATTAGACACTATATCTGTCATTTGGTTATTTTCATGTCACCCCTTCCCAACCCTCTTCCTATCGGGGCTTAACTTGGACTTGAAGGGCATTGGGAGTGTCACTATTCATCCCAGCAACCTTGAAAACTATGGATTAGACACTAATATTTGTTGTTTTCTGTAATTTTTACATTTCACCCCCTTCCCACACTCCCCCCTTTGGGGCCAGTAATGTCTTACCACCACAGTGTTCTTTCCCAGATGGTCATATGTATACCAAGTTTGTTTGAAATTGCTCAGTGCATTTCATATTATATGTGGAACATGCATACATACATACATCCATTTTTATATATATAGGTAGATTGCTCCTTTGACTTTCCACCTTAAAGAAAATAATGATCACAAGAAATCTCAACTGAATAACAGTTAATGTTTAATTTCCATCGAGAGCAGGCAACAAGAGAGAGAAGAGAGAGAGAGAGAGAGAGAGAGAGAGAGAGAGAGAGAGAGAGAAAGATTACTGGGCTTGCCTCTGCTTAATGCTAATATGCTCTTAGAATATCTTGATATGTGATTTTCACCATTCCACTAACGCTCGATAATCTTGCTACTGAATGTGATCGGGAAACTTACAGATATCGAAAACTCAGCATTCGAGGAGGAAGTGTCTCACTGAGTAATTCTGAAGGAGTGGTTTAAAAATAAGAAGAATCCTTTATTTTTCCCTTTTTCTTGAATTATGTCCTACCTCAAATTAAGGAGTTTATAAACTAGACAGTTCTTCCAATAATGCAGCAGTTATCCGGCAATAAGTATGGTTGCTCTAACCTCACCTTTTCTGATACAAACCATAATTATACAATAGCATTGTATAGTTTCTGTGAAAGTTTCATCGTCCTAACTTTATTTTTTTACCTTATTAACTATATTTATATAACAGCCTTTTTAACAAACAGGGCAAATGACAATAGCGGTGGATTTTTTATTTTCCATTACTTCTGAGCAGTAAGCTTGGCCGAATAAGTAATCCACATAAGATGAAGATCATTGAAGGGTACAGACTGTAATTATTAAGGGAGAAATTGTTAAAATTATTATGGTATAAAACATCAGATCCTAGTAAGACTAGTGTTGTTAGAGAATTGCATATCTAACTGTTTGATTTCTAAAGCATCAGGCACCCAAGGGAGCAGACAGATGTATATATGATTTTCCAAGAATGTTTTGATAAACTGATTAAGATATGTGTAAAGATGCAAATTTGAATTCAACAGGAAATTTTATGGGTATCCCTCTTCTCAAGTTTTAAGTAATATTATACATAATTATTTGAAGTCAGAATATTAAACAAAATCATTTCATGCAATGCAAACCTGTTCAGTTACGTTGACGACATATACAGTATATATTCGGCCAGGGAACGAACATGTAGATACTTGTTAAATTGAATAAACCGGTCCCATCAATAAATTCACTATGGAAATGGAAAATGACCATAACCTATCACTTCTGTGTTAAGTGCTCTTAAGCTTAATACGTAGAAGTGTTGATTGGCACATTGTGGGTAGAAAATCTATTAATAAAATCTGGCTCTGTTCATTTCTATTCTGGTCAAAGCAATAAAGAAAAATACGTGTTCAAAACCACGTTTTTAAGAGCGCTGCGTATATGGGGTCTTGAATACATTGATGATCAGCTAAATATTATTAGGAATACAGGCAGGGAATTAAAATATTCCGTTTTTATTAGACTGATGGTGGCAAAAGATTTTCTGATGATTACATTAAAGGAACTTACAATGCAAAATCACCTGCTTTTACTATTATGTAGTAATAATTTCAAAGATAGCCCCTCTATTTAAGGATTTAATGTAGCATTGAAGAACAAAAATTGCAATGAAATGGACATTTATAAAAACTCCTCAACAGTACTACAGGATGTGTATATCAAGTCTAATGTAAGCCCCGTGACAACTTTAGATAGGTCAAACTAGTAAATGATTGGAAACTAGACTAGAACAGCAAGATACAATATGTAAGAAATGCACACGTGAACATTACAATTTTCGTTCATGTTAGTGAAAACAATTATATAATCAATTAGGCAGGGGAAAAAATTGTTCTAATAACACTCTCTTACGAAACATTAAACAGTCCAGTTTACAAAAGAGAGCTTAAGTAAGAATATGAAAATCAATCAAGGCATGCATAGACTTGATCCATTTATTTCAGAAGAAATTTGTGAAATCTACAGATTTTGGGAAGTGCTTGCAATGGATGTATTGATAATTGTGATAATGGTATTATTATGAATGATATATATAATCATTTATATTATTCTTAATGCGGAACCTAAGGGGAAAGCGAAAAATATTACTATAAAGGAAATAGACTGAATAATATAATAAGCTTTCTATTACAAAGGTGACAGGACTTTCTGAAGAAACTCCTATGACGAAGTATAACTAGGGCATAACGATTTTCTGTTGATATGGATAGTGATTTTTGATCAGAGACGTTTTGGACAACACTGATACTTACTGACATTTTCACTAAAATATATGGTATCTAAGGAGCTGTCAATTTTTTTTTAGTGAGTTAGCAAAATCTCTCTCGTGAAATGACGTTCAGGAACAAAACGGACTCGGAGTTGTTCCAGAAAGAGCGTAGGAACCACTTTTATTTATTTGTAATTAATATCATAATAAGATAACCACTATTATTTTATTTTTTACTCCTGCTCAAGTGACTTCTGTAACATTTTCATGTAAAATATGTTGTCAGGCTAGTCCTTTGTAACAACTGTGAAAATCCACAGTTGATGACCAGCGTGCGTTTTTGTGTGAAACAGGGTTTATTTTTTTCATAGTGGTTATATTATCGAATAGTCTCTGCCTGAAGAATATTTACCTCAAAATTTATTTTTAGGCTGGTAAATGGTTTGTCTATAATGATAGAATCAACTTTAGCGCATAACATTCTTCCACCAACAATTCATCATTTATCCCACACCTAACGAGTAATTAAATCTGCTTCTCTCCTTCTCCCAGCCAAATCAGGTGTTTCTGGACAGGAGAACTAAAACAGCTTGCAATGAGCATCAATAAAATTACTTCATTTCCGGAATCTTATCATCGTTGCCTGAAGTTTTTGGAAGTTTGCACAGTTAATGTTGAGCTGCATTTTTCCTACGGGGACTGGGCCAGCCCTAGGAGGCTGCTAATCTGCTCAGTGGTCTGGTAAAACTAGATAAAATTATTTTTCTTTGTTGGGAATGCCATTTTAACTTTGGAACCTAATCAAATTTTTGTTTTGTCCCACATATCAATTACCTGCTCACTGGTATATTTTCTTTCAGTTTCGAATCTCTTAATAAAAACAATACTTATTATGAATGATTTCGATCCGTAATATCAGAGGGAGGCAACGACTCCACTATAAATATTTTCTCTACCTCCTTCAAAAACTTGAAATTTTTTCACTGGATTCACACTGTAACAAATTTATCAGCAAAGGGCCCCCTCTGGTGGGATTCAGTTTAAAAGATAAACGTGACAACAAATTAAAGATCAGTTATCAAGAATGCAGGTAAGTAAATCATTAATCACCAGCAAAAATATGTGGAACGCCATTAACCAGCCAGACCATATTTTTTCAAAAGGGAAATGCTTTTTGAAAATTTCCACATTTCCTTTTCCCTTGTTAGTTTCATTAAATAAATTACCTTTATAATTAGTCAGTCAATTTTATACTTCTAACTGTTTGTATGTTCAAGGCTTGATTATTTCTGGCCACTCTTCGGAAAGCGCAGATCCATGTTGGCCTGATGTCATGCTGCCAACTTCCCTTCTGATGTCCATTGATATTCTAATCTCATATATATAAAATATACATTTATAAATATATAAATAAATATATAAATATATATTATTTACGGATATGCATACATTACATACATACACATAAAGCATTTTAAATACAAAGCGCACACAAAGAATAAAGTGCACTCCAGTGCAGCAAAATGCTCTGATTGCATTTCTTGTTGGAATTCTTTGCTCATTCACCATCAACTTTGACAAAGTTCAATAATTTCCTTGATGATCTTTCACTTCCTGTCATTTTTATTGTCAACATTTTATGTGAAAAAAATTGATATCCTTGTCGTGTCTATTTGTTTTTCAGAAGTTCACTTTTTTTCAGACAAATGAACTTGATAAGCTAGTTAGTTCCATAAAACTAAAAGAAGCGTTGTATTATACTACTGAATAAAATGTAATAGTTATGAGACTATATACGACTGTTAGATGTTGAGTTTATCGGTTGTACCCTAGGTGAAATGTAATTTAGTGAGATACAGCATACAGTAATTGGTTCTCTATTATCTTCTTATATTTTAACTCTAAATCTGTAAAAAAATCTTAATGTTGGCCATTTTGTAAGTTTTGTTTTAATTAGACTGCCTTTTTTTATCTTCAATAAAATTTTTTTGAATAATTTCTTATGACCACCAGTTTTAATTGTACATTTGGAGTAACTTTTTAATATTGATCTAATTCATGATGGCAAGAATTTCTAATTTTCTTTAAAGTCAGAAAATTTATTTTGTAAGATTATAAGTATCATAAGCAGCAAAAGCATTATTTTCAATAGATCCTGTCTAAATGCAAATACTAGTAAAGAAATGTCACGAAGACCAGGAAATTTATTTCATACATTTTTCAACTCAATGAAAAGGCTTTAATTGATTAGTTAGGTTTAATTAACGTAGGCTTTATTATTTTTTAATTATGATTAATTTCTTAAAATACAAAAACACTTATCTTTTTTGATTGCGAATACTTGAAAAATCCACTTCAAACACGACTACTTTCTAAGACATTCCAGTCAGAAAGATTTCTTCCTGAGAAAAAACGTTTAGCTGCTGTTTGAAAATAGAACTCTTCCGGCAGATCTTATACTGTTTTAGTAACTTTGCTTGATAAGGTCATTCATCATCTTGAAATTTGATTAAGAAAACTAAACTAAAAAACTAACTATAAATATCTCCCTAAAAGAACATTGTGTTTCTGACTCACTTTCCAGATGAAGTCTTTGTGCGTAAAGTGTAATTGATAATCAATAAGATTGAAAGGAAAATATTTGAAAAGACTAACAAATGTATGAAGAATAATTTTGATGGACAAAGAACTAATGCCGACTTTTTTATTGTAATTGGCTTTACTAAAATCTTATTCTCTAACATTAGTTATAAGGGTTTTCTGTAATTTGCTGAGCTGTAATCTTCATCGTGAATATGATTAATTATATGACAAACGATATCACAGATTATTTTCTAGCTTCTCTGAAATATCAAAAAGACACTTTAAGAGCCCCGGAGAAACATTTCAGGGCCCTTTGTCCTGACCCCGTTCATTGAACTAACCAGATTTCAGAAGAATATCTGCTGCAGTCCAGGAGCAGTTTAGTAGGCGAAGTTTCAACTCCACTTCAATCTTAAGACTTGGGTCAGAAACCAGAAGAAGAGGGCCACTGAAACCTAATTATTTGAATGTTCCTGTTCAGACTTACCCATCCGGTAAAAGAGTGACCTTCCATTCACTTACTTAATTTCCATTGGCTAAACATAATCATTTAAAAAATGAATGAAAAAAAGAGGAAAATTTGTGCAAATAAAAAGGTTTTTCATGTTTCTAAGAAAATTTGACTTCCTAAGTGTTGTTTCCAACTGTAATAACTAAATTTAGCAGAATTGATAAAGCTGAGAAACTGGAACTGTTTTAAGTCCATATACACACCCATCTTGACAAAGGTACAATCATTTGGTCTTATCATTTTTCACACACAACACATAACACACATTTATGTATGATTTTGATATATAATATATATAGTAGCCTATTGATATATATTATATATATATATAACCTATAAAGATATATATATTTTGGATTGATATATATATATATATATATTGTATATATATTTGTGCTATAGATCTATTTTATTTGGTAAATATATATATATATATAATATGTCTTCATATATATACCGGTTCAACCCATTTTAAAGGTATATGACTATTCTATTTATTACATGGTATATCTCATATTTATCTCCTATTATTATAAATTATTAATGATATCTTTATCAATAAAGTTTATGATAAAATATTGATCTAATATATACCATTTCAAGCAAAAATATATATAAACCTAACAAGTATCTATATGCTATCGGTCATCTTTTCTTATAATACTGAGAATCTTTAACTTTTATGTTTGATATAGCCTATGAAATTTAAAAGTATGAGTGAAATTTACATACATATCTATATATATTCCATATATTTATACTATAATTGATACTTTGTTTTTTCTAGCATATGGATATCCGTTTTTGATACGTGGTATATGTATATATATTGTTTATATATTTGAAAATATATGATATTTTGCATTTAAGGTACAGTATGATATTTATTCATTCTCCTACTAAATATCCAACAGTAAGTCCTATCCTTGATATATATGTATTCCATATATATGACAGCTTGGTCACTACATTTATATATGAGTCCCATTTTTTTATATCATATATATCCTATGTATTCTGCTTATAAATAAGGTCAGCGAGATATATGATATGTATATATATATATATATATATATATATATATATAGCTAATGATAAATAATAAGGTACAAGACAGAAGAATATCTCTTTATTATACAATATGAGGTATAAAACTCTATCATCAGGCTGAAAACTGACAAACACAGAATCATGAAATTACAAAAAATGGTTTGACATCCAATTTATGCTACTTCAGAATATCCCCGACGAAATTATAAAATGTACGGAGGAAATTTTATTAGCAAAGGGTGAGACGGTAAAACTTTTCTCAAAAAATTTTCGACACTGGTAAAATATGAAAATGGGAACTACTGTGTCGAGTAAACAAACTACCACTTGACAAAGTAAATATTTCACAAAATAATTGAGTACCTTCGGTGAAATTCTCGATATTGGTTGAATCCTGAAGTAGCGTGAATTGTTGTAACTCCGGTTATATCTTCAATAGTAAAGCGACTTGTAATAAACAAGTGAATAATATTTTTGAACAAAAGACATACCCGGAAAATCCAGGTCAGTGAAAGGATATCCTGTATTAAAAAAAGATATCTAATGGCAGAAAAGGGTGGTTTGGAAACACAAACACACAATAGAAACACAAGGAAAGTATTCCAAAATATCTGTATATATAGGTATATGGGAATAGATCACACACGTATCGCAGACCACACACAACAACACAAGAAACAATCACAGGAATATAAGGTCCATATATAGATATAGGCTATATATCTCAAAAGTGATCTGATTAAATAATTACATAAAACAAAATTTATTAACTGATTTATAAACAATTATTCATGAAGATATAAATGTTGTAACACTTTCACCATATAGCTACTATGACCAAGGTAAGGCGGAGAATGATTGGTGAAAAGATCTTTACTAGTTTTAAAACTGGTCTGGGAAAACTAGAAAAATTTGGAAGAATTTTGTTAAATTCTACCTAAACTTAGAGGTTTAAACTGAAACCAAAAAAACTTTAGACAGGTTATAACTAAAACAACCAATTTGGAAATAATCGGTCTTAGATTCCAATTTTGAGAAAAAATTAGGCAGACCGTACAAATAACCAGGCTTAGACCACAGAAGCAAATAAAGAGCTATCCGGTAGCTTCCCAATCTTATCTCTCTCAGACCTCTAAATAGATATTTAGTTTGTCTTCTAATTTTAAAATGTGACTAAAGATCTATTTAAAATCCTAAATTTTGTAAAAGTCAGAGAGTATTTCATGGTAATTTTATCTAAATGATCCTCAGACCTATTCATTAATACAACACCTACCTTTATCTGGCTTGGTAAAACTATACTATTATCGTTCTTAGAGGTTACGTAAAATATTGATTCTGTCTTTATTTAACTGATTGTCACTCACTTTTTAGCAAAATTTCCGTAATTGCAAACGTACCTTCAAAATTTTAATCGAAAAAGGAGGGTGACAATCAGTTAAATAAAGACAGAATCAATATTTTACGTAACCTTTCAGAACGATAATAGTATAGTTAAGGCTTACTAAGCCAGATAAAGGTAGGGGTGTTGTATTAATGAATAGGTCTGATTATTTAGATAAAATTAATGAAATACTCTCTGACAATACAAAATTTAGGATTTTAAATGTAGATATTATGAGTCACATTTTGAAATTAGAAGACAAACTAAATAGGTTGCTTAGAGGTCTGAGAGATAAGATTGGGAAGCCCTAATATAGCTTCTTTTTTGCTTCAGGGTCTAAATTATTTGTAACGGTCTGCCCTAAGGTACATAAAATAGAAACCCTTTAAGACCTATTATTTCAATTGGTACTTTTAGTTATAACCTGTCTAAGTTTTTGGTTTTGTTTTAAACCTCTAACTTTAGGTGAATTTAAATATCTAATTCTTCCAAATTTGTTAAAGAATTATGCCTTTCAATTTTAACCAAGATGTTATAAAATGGCTAGTTTGATGTAATCCTCTCTTTTCACCAATATCCCATTAAAAGAAACAACCTCATTATTCTTAATAATATATGAAAACCATCTATCAGGGTTTGACTTAATAAAATAGACTTGCAAAATTATTACATTTAGCAACTGCTGATGGCATTTTTACTTTTGATGGTAAATTATATAATCAAATAGATGGAGTAGCTATGGGAAATTCCTTGACCTGTATATGCGGATTGCTTCATGGGTTATTGTGAAAGGATTTGGATGTCTGAATGCCCTAGTGCTTTCAAACCTTTGAATTACTGTAGGTATGTAGATGATACTACTAACGTGTTTAAGGAATTATCACATGTTGATTTGTTTTTGAATATTTTAATTCTCGTCACCCTAACATTTTTTTTACTTGTGAGACAAACAGGATAATAAGTTGTCATTTTTAGATGTACAGGTATACAGAAATAGTGGCAAATTTGAGACCTCTGTTTATAGGAAAAGTACTTTTACTGGCTTGGGATTGAATTACCTCAGTTTTTTCGCCTAAGTTGTATAAGATGAACTCAATACGCACTTTGATTAATAGAGCCTAGTTGTTTGTTGTGATTTTAATTTATTTCATCAAGATATGGTTTTCTCCAGAATTATTTTTCTGAAAACTCATATCCCATTTTTGTATTTTACAAAGTTCTGAAAAATATTTTAAATGAAAAAGTTGTCCCAGACCAGTGTACAGTACTGCTAGTAAAGATGTAGACATTAAATTGCTTTACCTTGGTCATAGTAGCTATATGGTCCGAAAAAAGTTACAAAGAAATACTTAGGCATTGTTTCCTCAAATCAGTTTCCCGGGTTTGTTTTCTGTAATCCTTTTACAATAAGATCACTTTTGAGAGAGAAGCCTACTCTGCCTGTGGACCTTGTAATTCCTGTTTCGGCATTTGTTCACTTGTTCGCAGTGTGGTCTGCGATACGTGGATCTAGTTGTAAAGGCTCAGACACAAACCGAACTTTGGAACACAGAGGTCTTTCTATTAGAACTTCTTTCCCTTTTCCAAACCACCCTTTTCTGCCATTAGAGAACACAGTTTAGCACAGGACCATCCTTTCACTGACCTGGATTTTCGGGTACTGTCTTTTGTTCAAACAGACTGACCTTTAATTTCAGAGTCGCTGACTATTAAAAAGATGAAGCTGAATTGAACAATAACTCGTCTGGTATTCAACTAGCTATCGTGTAATTTCATAGTAGGTACTCAATTAGGTCGTTAAATATTTTACGTTGTGAGTGGTAGTTTGTTTACATTTCACTATAGTTTTATTTTTCATTTTTATGCTTGTGTTTTTAATTTTTCGTTATTTTACGTCTCACCCTTTAGTTTGTATTTACTTGTTCATTTTATATTTCGTTAGTATTTTTGCTGAAGATTTATTATGACAATTCATTTTATTGTAATTTTATTGATTCTCATCCTTGTCGGTTTTCCAGCCTGATGATGAGGTTTTATACCTCGAAAGCTTGTAATAAAGAATGTTCTTTCCTGGTCTTGGTAATATTATTTATCATTAAGCTAATATATATATATATATATATATATATATATATATATATATATATATATTATTGTATAATCATGAAGCTGCAAATGTCTCTAATAATATCAAATCCACACTACCTCTTGAATATCCCTGAGGGGGAATTATCACTGAAGGGAGTTTATAATGATAAAATGGACGGGCACTGCCTAGTCTCGATCTCACGACACGGATGTGCATCCAGCAACTCCAGTCGACGTTACCACTGACTATTGAGCTATATTAAAGCGACCTTTGTAGCTTCAAATTGTATATAAATCACGGCATAATAAAAAATGTCATATAAATATTATATATATATATATATATATATATATATATATATATATATATATATATATATTTACAATATATATATATATATATATATATATATATATATATATATATATATATATATATATATATATATATATATATATATATATATATATATATATATTTACAAATATTGCAGCTGGATCACCAACACTTTGGAACTTTATGGGTAAAATACCAGACAGTAGGGGATATAGGTATACCTATAGACCCATGGGGTGACAAGAGAGTTTTGGCTATTAACAGTATCACCCTCTTTCAGGGATGGGCCTTTATGTGCCCATAAAAACACTCTTTGGGGTTAGATACTTTTTTCCTGTTTTAATTCTTAAGATTCAATCTATCTCCAACTGAGTTCTTTCGACCCTTCTTCTGGTCACACCTGTTTCCTAATTCTTAGGTACACACCAACGTTGTCGCTGGAAGCGATGGCCCCAACAACAACTGAGACCTTAAAACACCGGGGTCACTGCTGTCTTCAGTTCAGTTCAACTCTGGCTATCACTCATTACTCATGGGTGACCTTTACCCAAACAACTCCAGAGCTGCGGTGACTGTGGAACTCACACTTTCTCACACTGGATAGATAGTACCAATTCCCAGATGTCACCAGTAACTTAGGTCAAATCGACATATGGTTGTGTATGCAAGAAAAACCAGGAAGCAACAAAGGCACGTGCCCCGGAAGGGAAGTTGGTTGGCCAGTCTCTTTTCTTTAACTCATTTTATCATCTCTCTCTCACACATTTTATCATCTCTCTCTCACACATTTTATCATCTCAGTCATTTCTTGTCTCTTCAGCTTAAAAAGTGAATCTACTACCCCAATGTGTAAATTCCTTGACAGTGCATAACAATTCTCACCCCTTGCTAGCAAGTGAGTAGAGTAAATGATCTCCCTCCAATTCTTGCATTTATTCAATTACAGAGAGAGTTTAATCTCAGTGTTAGTCATACCTGGAATTGTCTCATTCCAGGAGTGTTAGCAATGTCGTTACCAGCCTAGCCGTGCTTTTGTGTTCCCGATTGCCTGAAGAATCTGTCCTACCGGGGCTGATAGAAATATTGCCTAATTGGCTTAAAGGACCACTTGCAAGTGGCCAATAGTTGTAATTGTGATGTGTTATCCTCTTCCTCAGTTATTGCTGTTGTGTAACTTCAAGTTAATTAATTTAGTCAAAGTGTCCTTTTTCCTTCAGTAATTTCTTTCTTGTCGTGATTGTAAATCATAAATTACTGTTAAGATATTCACTTTCACTTGGCAACTTTCAATTTATTGCTTAATCTTGCATTTTCTCAGTTTATGGGCTTGCGAGGGGTTTTCTTGTAATGATAAAACTATCCCTTTAAGGCCCAGTACACAGCCATCACCTCAAAGCCTGAAATACATACATGTTGACATTACATACATACAATAGATAGTATATATATATATATATATATATATATATATATATATATATATATATATATATATATATATATATATGTGTGTGTGTGTGTGTGTGTGTAATTCAATTTCTTTATGTGTAAGTTTTGAGAAAATGAGAATGAGAGGTGGGGAGGTGGATGATAATGGCAGTTGCAATAATGATTCGATTTCTGAATATGCATTTATATGCACTAAAACTGAGTTTACTCAACGATGTTCTTCCTGTGTAACTTTTTACTCCGTTAACACATTAGATAACGCAAATAACAATCGTCAAACAGAATTCCACTGTTAGACCGAAAACGAATGGCTGTATAAGAAAGGGACACCAGACCACCTTAATTAAAGACTTGAACCACAATAAATATAAACAATGGAAAAGTATGGAAACCATTCTTGTGAGCACAGTCTAAGAGGGTCAAGGGTCATGGACCCCCTACGAAGTCTTGCGTAGCGCTACCTTCAGTTTACGAATGACTTGCGCTTTACTACACAATTTCTCTTTTAATCAGCGGCTTGATTTTAGATCAAATTCGTGAACGTGGGAAACGGGCCTAAGGGAATCTCAATATTTCCAAATTAAAGTAAGAATAAGTTTATTACATGATTTCAAGGAAGGTTAAGGGGATAAGAATAACACAGAAGTCCGAGCATGAAAGAAAAAAACAAACAGTAATATTAACGTTAATACTAAATACTACAAATAAAATTTACGGAAATAGGTGAAATGGGGCACTCATAGGAAGTGCCAAAGACGGTTCGTGCCTCATGAATTGCGAGAGTGGATCCCGACTTCTCCAGATGGACTCCTGTGATATTCCAGACACCAATGACTTTCACAACTTGTGGGACGTCCTCATAGCAAGCCTTATCAAAACATGAGACACTTCGCCGCACCCGAAATGCAATCTTGTAATTGGAGACCACACCTCTTGACGAGGCGATGATGAGGACAGGGGGGATGTAAACAGAGAGGGATTGAAGAGTAGGAAGGAGGTAATAGTTTCCAGATACAAGTGAAGAAACGAACGCGAATCATGGATAGTGGAAAAGGGTGTACCAAAACACCAGCATTATACCGGTTGTTTAAATAACTGCTTTATTAAGCCCATTTTGTAATTTGAACAAATATATATTCAGAAATTAATGCTTATCGTCTGCACATGGAATATCCATCCTGATGAAAAATAACTTTCCCTGGAGAGAGGACAGACACTCAGCATATAAATTCTAATAAATAAAACCCTGTGCGTATAACAGGAAGAGTAGACGAGATATCAACAAGATATCAATGAAAACGCAACCTTGTGATTAGCGTTGATTTATTTCTCTCAGTCAAATTTTACATATCCTAAATCCTAAAAAGTAATCGAATGCTTTATATTTCTCCTGGTATCATCTGGCCATTCAGTATAAAACGACCGCAAGCATTCCATTCGAACCCTCTTGTAAGGTTTCTATGGAAAGCCAACCATAACCAACGAATATGTGCAGCCTATTCTTGCCCTATGCTCCGAGACGTCAGTGATAATCTACAATGAAGGTGAAGGTATTCTACCTGTAATTATTAAATTTTTATATACTGTTTTATTGCAGCATATTTATATAGATCTTTATTTATTGAAATGTAGATGCACTTGATGTTACAACTGCTAGAAATCTTTAATGTAATTTGCCATGGTGCATTTTATCATTCTTATAATGACTGCATTTTGAATGGTTATGGAATCTTTTATGATGATGACACCCCTCTCTCTCTCTCTCTCTCTCTCTCTCTCTCTCTCTCTCTCTCTCTCTCTCTCTCTCTCTCACCCCTCTAATTCAAGCAAATGAACAGGCGAGAAGAGATAACTGGGTTTAAAACAGCAGAATGATATGCATTAGCTCTGGAAAAATGTATAGCACAGGTTATGACAAATGAAGATAATGCAGTTATTTATTTCCTGGAGTTCACAACTTGTTCCTTAAATTCTCTTAGAAAATTTAGGTTTCATAAGTAATTTTTGCTGTGAATGCTAGATAGACCATCTAATAATCTTTTAGACGAGAAGGGGAGAATAATAAGGATACTCATAACAAGTAAGAAGCCGTTACATCGGTGTAGGTGTTTGCATCTATAGTACTCAGCTAAAAGATAAGAACATGATTTACTGACCATGACTGACCACCTTTGCCATGAACTGTGAAAGAATAAAAAGCTGATTAGTTTCGATGTCTATTGTATTTGCTAAAATAAGACTTATTATTTTTTAAGGGTTGAGTTATGAGACAAATACACCTTTAGGTTTTATTTTCTGATGCACCTGATTACATAATCTGCTTTTTTGTGTTTTACAATTAAATGAAATTTCTAGAAATGGCATTTTAGTTTTTCTACTTGAGATTGTCCTGTATCCGGACTGGAAAATCTATGCAGCGAGTCGTATCATATGAAATTGCCTCCATTCGTTTAATATTTCAACTGTTTTTGGCTCAGCAATTTCAATGGCATTCTGTTCGTGACATACTGACAGGAACATTGCTACATTT
The DNA here is from genome assembly GCF_040412425.1 of Macrobrachium rosenbergii. Taxonomy (NCBI): domain Eukaryota; kingdom Metazoa; phylum Arthropoda; class Malacostraca; order Decapoda; family Palaemonidae; genus Macrobrachium; species Macrobrachium rosenbergii. Next base: position 69,929,282 of record NC_089753.1, on the reverse strand, counting down.
TCAAACATGGCCAGATTATTAACGTCAATTTTATATTAAAAAAAAAAAAAAAAAAAGCTAAGCAAAGTTTCAGTGACAAGCTAAGGTCGCTTAACTTCGCATAGGTGAATTGGAGAACGAGATTTTTGGAGACGTAAATCATTTTACAAGTTTCATTTTTGCATAGATTAATTTTGCTTCCTTTTGGGTTATTGTTAGGCTCATTGTCTAATGTTTATTAGTCAAGAAGTATAAATCAACGAATTGTTTTGTGGCATAGGGTTCAAATTAACTGTTATTATTATTATTATTATTATTATTATTATTATTATTATTATTATTATTATTATTATTATTATTATTATTATTATTATCTTGAACACTGCCCTCCTTTTCACTTTGTTAATTTCGCTAAGCCTGGACAAATTCCTGCTCAACCTAGTCAATGTGCTTTTAGCCAGCTCCAAGATCATAAATCAATGTTTCATTTAATTTAGACAACACGTGATGTAGTGAAATAGAGAAAATTACAATCATTGTTTCAGTCGCGTATTTTTGCCTCAAAATGTTTTCCTTGTTTACAGGTGACCTGAGAATGTGTGAAGGTTCTCTTTGGAAGTGGTAAAGCAACAAAACCCCTGAAAGCCTTTCAAATGAAATAGCCGCGATCTTCCAGTTCCCAGCCTTCAGGTAACATGCGTATAAAGAAAATTAATGAACCAGAATGCAGAACACGAGGCCAGAAAGAGCATACGTTTTAGGTGAGGTGAGGTTTGGTTAGATTAGGATCTTCAAGTTTGGAACAGACCAGAAGGAGCATAGTCCTACATAGCGAAGGTTAGAAAAAACCTATTTAGTCAAGATAAGACGTGGGCATTCCAGGTCTCATTTTTATCATTTTTAGGTTAAAAGTCTTTTCTCTAGTAAAGACCCTTATTTTTCTCTTGCTCCTATTAGTGCCTTTCACCATTACCATTACCATAAGTTAAGTTAAGTATATCTTAGTTTTACCAGACCACTGAGCTGATTAACAGCTCTCCTAGGGCTGGCCCGAAGGATTAGACTTATTTTACGTGGCTAAGAACCAACTGGTTACCTAGCAACGGGACCTACAACTTATAGTGGAATCCGAACCACATTATACTGAGAAATGAATTTCTATCACCAGAAATAAATTCCTCTAATTCTTCATTAGCCTGCCGGAGACTCGAACTCGGGCCTAGCGAGTGCTAGGTGACAACTCTTGCGACTCGTCCGACGAGGAATAAATCACATATTCTATATTTCTCTACCAAAAACATCTGTCTCATACTGTGGTTATATGTTATTATAGGAAGATGTATAAGGAAAGGCCAAACAGCAAAATGTTTATGCTAGCAATAATTATAAAAAACTTTCCAACAACAAAAAAAAATGAAGAGTATATGCTTTGTGTGAAATAGGATATAGTATAGAAAAGAAAGTTTTTATGATCCCAGGGTTGTTTTTAAGGTGATTCTTCATATGGTAATCTTTCACTTCAGGAATGAAATATTTCGCAATTGCTCAGAGTATTTCATGGTACGAATGTAGTATATTGCTGCTTTTTACTGTTGGTACTTTATGATGTTCTTGAAAGGAGAGTTTGTGGGGGATGTTAAAAATTTGTGATGTTTATTAATTGCAAATATGAAAAACATGCAAACCACAAGTAAAAGAGTTAGAAAAATAAGTTTCTTATATAACGTGAAACCAAAACTTCTCGAAAATAGGTAACTTCCCCTTGGAATCCACCTTAGCTTAGGAGGTCAAAGCTTAATCTTTCCTAACGTGCTTTATTCCTCCTCCTGCTTCTTTTGAAGTTTGGCCTGTGCTGCCCTGCCTGACATCGTGTAGCCTTGCAATTTCTGAGAAAAATAGTATGATATTTGCTTATGCCTCTTATGCCTCTTATGCTGGTAGACTGAACACATTTGCTTTTTACAAACCTATCCGTTGTTTATAATCCCGGGAGAAAATATAATGACCTAGGAAATAGTTGGAGACCTCTAGTCATTTGCCTGTCAGATGAGGGAGTGGCTGTTAAAAAAAAAAAAAGTATTTATTCTACAACATGCACTTTTTCATTCCAGTAAATGTGGGGCCAGCATTCAAGAAAGTAATTGGATTTCTGTGTCCAATGCCTTAATTTGCCTAGATGAAAAGAAAAACCATGTCAAGACTCCCAACATCTTCGTAAGGTGTGAACTTGAAAGCCGAGGGCAATTGCTCATGCATAGTTGAGTAACAATTTTTTGTAGGTACGGAGGGACATGGGGGAGGGTGGAGGAGCTCTTAACGTTTAGATCTTAGTGTTCTATGAACTGAGCAAAAAGAGTGAGTCAAAGATTTACCGTTTTAATATAGCAGAAGCTGTTTCAAGCTTCCTATTAAATAATATTCACTAATTAACATCTTAAACATTTCTGAATATGCATAACGTTCGGCAGTGGGTATCGACCCTTTTATAATACTATCAGGGAAGAAACAAGAGAACAGTTGGAACAGTGGGAAAGTGTTAGCATCGATGAAGAACATCTAAATAATAATAAATGCGAAGACATTTCTCTGCATACTCATTCAAGGATTCTAGGAAAAAGATAGCATCTAGTTACACGGCTTACTGACTTGACCGTCTCCAAAACTGTAGTTAACATTAACTACCAACTGTATGAAGAATTTAGAGGACAGCTGTTTCACTTTGTAAAGATCAAATTAATTTACGCAGCTTAGAGTTTAAAACTTTCCCATTTTAAGCGTAATTGACACGAGAAAGAAGGAAATGCTCAATAAAAATAAAACAGGTCTCTAGATGATCAGTCTGAGCACTTCTACAAATATACGTTATGGACACTTGCCTCCCCAGTATTATCTGTAGCATAATGAAGAATTGGAGGAATTTATTTCTGGTGATAGAAATTAATTTCTCGCTATAATGTGGTTCGGATTCCACAATAAGCTGTAGGTCCCGTTGCTAAGTAACCAGTTGGTTCTTAGCCACGTAAAATAAGTCTAATCCTTCAGGCCAACCCTAGGAGAGCTGTTAATCAGTTCAGTGGTCTGGTAAAACTAAGGTATACTTAATTTATTATCTGTAACAGAAATGTCAACACTGTCTTAAAGCTATGTGGAATTTGGGGGAAGAAATGGGAAATGAGGGAAAATTGTCAGAAAAAAAGAAAATTGACATACATTTACTCCAGGAAAAAAAAATGTAATATAATTTACAAAGCTTGTCCTATCAAGAACATCCATATTATCTGAAGCGGGTGCTTCTAAAAAAGTTAATTTAGTCTTATATAAAAAGTTTTGATATGCATATAAAAATTTTTTGTCGTTTCTTTATTATAACTCGTTGGCTTTAGCATTTGATGGTAAGTCTGGCAGGGAAATGTTTGAATTCCGCTATTCCAAGAAATATTGTAAAACAAGAACTTCTGTCTTGGGTACGCATGCACAAGGTTTCATCGGGTAATAATCGACATTCGACTTAACTTAAGGACTTGCGAAATTGTGAAATTAATAGGCTTGAATCTCATTATGTTCGTACATGACAGGAGTTCATGAATATATAATTATGGTAAGTGTCTGAATGAACGTAATTTCTCACATTTAACGCACACTCGTCTGGCAAGGTTATTTTCCTTCGACTGCCTTAATCATTTATGTATGTATATATATATATATATATATATATATATATATATATATATATATATATATATATATATATATATATATATATATATATATATATATATATATATATATATATATATATATTTTTTTTTTTTTTTTTTTTTTTTTGTAAACATAAATGATTAAGGCAGTCGAAGAAAGATAACCTCGCTAGACGAGTATGCGTTAAATGTGAGAAATTACGTTAATTCAGACACTTACCATAATTATATATTTATGAACTCCTGTCAGGTACGAGCATAATGAAGCGTATTGACCTAATCAGCTTACGGCGTCCACTGAGATTCAAGCCAATTAATTTCACAATTTCGCAAGTCCCTAAGTTAAGTCGAATGCCGATTATTACCCGATGAAACCTTGTGCATGCGTACCCGCGACAGAAGTTCTTGATTTACAATATTTCTTGTAATAATGGAATTTAAACATTCCCCTGCCAGACTTGCCATCAAATGCTACAGCCAACGAGTTATAATAAAGAAAGGACAAAAATTTTTATATGCATATGAAAACTTTTCATATAAGACTAAATGAAATTTTTTAGAAGCACCCAGTTTAGATAATATGGATGTTCTTGATAGGATAGGCTTTGTAAATCATATATATTTTTTATAGTTTTCTGAAAAAAAATCAGTCTTTTCCATAGGGTACATATCAGTTGGTAGTTTCGTTACTCGTTTATTCTTCATTTTTTAATGAAAAACCATTAGGCTGTACTGCCCCACTGAAAAGTTTTTGATTATTCGTTGCTTACTTCTTTACATGATTTTTATCCTTTGTTTAGATCAGCATGCTAGCCTCAGTGGTTCCTAGTGATAAATTCCGTTTGAATAAGAAATAAATCATCATTCCCATCACCCCCTAAAAATGATTTTACAGGGAGATTTTATTTAAAGAGGAAATGGAATGGTAATACTGATCTGAGTTTGGTCAATGGTAAGTTACCTTATCTGGGATGAAGGCATTTAATTAACAGAGGGTACATGCACGTGCATATATTGTTATGCAGTGACAAAACCTTTTGAGTGAAAAATATGTAAATGCTCTATAGTATTCAGCTCAAGTTATTTCATCCGACAGTACTGTTATCCGAATATATTTGCATAACATAGTCGCCTCATATTTAATTACAGAAAGTTCTTCCTTCCAAAGAGGAAATCGATCACAGGTCGAGAACGCTGTATTTGAATATATATACATATATATATATATATATATATATATATATATATATATATATATATATATATATATATATATATATATATATATATATATATATATATATGTGTGTGTGTGTGTGTGTGTGTGTGTGTGTGTGTGTGCGTGCGCGCGTGAATTTCCAGTATTTGTTTTTGTTATTCTTTCTTCGAGCTATATAGCTTTCTTTTCATTTTAATATTTTTGTTCAAATTCACCAATTCATCTTTTTATATATGTGAAATTTTGTTATCGTTTAGCTATGTTGCAACTTCCCTGTCTTCCGATGAATAACCGTGAAAGAAGTAAAGATAGATCGTTTGATCTTTTGTAACTGGAAAAAAGAAAAAAATGGCGTCTAGAATTCTTCAGTACTTTCTGGACGTCCTGTTTGCTTTCCATAAGTCAGCAACAATAAGCGATTTATTCAGAATTCAAAATAGAAAGACTCATCATTAAAAAAAGTGTACTTATCTTGCAGCAATCACACAAAACGTGGCACGATTATATTAATAAAATTGTAAACTAAGGTCTACAGACATTATCAGAGGAATGACAAAGGCGTGTATTGATAAAAAAAAAAAAAAGCATTTACATAAAAAATTTTACTTGAACATCTTTAAGTCTTCGCAACAAATGAAAATGTAACTAACTAATATATTTTATTTGTAAACCATTCACGTCCTGCGCTTAGGTTATTACTCACATAAAAAAAACTCCAATTTTAATCGTACATCTTGTATATGTATAAAATGACATGCACAAAAGACCTTGTTACAATTCTGAAATCATTTGTAGTCAAGAGTAACAGGAACAAGACTCTAAGAACGATGTCACTGACATTTAACAAATGAGACCCAGTTAGCAAATGCTAAAAGTCATGTGATACTGAATTTTTCATCCCATGCGAAAGAAAGGAAAAATATGAACTGTAAAGCACAGTGACTTTGTAAAATAGATCGAAAGAATGCTGAAAGAGAAGACTTAAACAACCAGCCGCTTGGTATGCCAGAATATGTCATCGTGAAGAGTGATTTTTAAAATGCTTATTCGTGACTGCTTAACTTCTTTCATCGAATATATTTTGCGTTGTTATACGTGTACTTATGATCTGTGGCTCTTGTCTTCCATCTATACATTCCTATTTGGTTTTCTTCCTGTATTAAATAATCGGTGCAGAACAACAGCTGTAAGAGTCACAAGAGCTCAGTATCAAAAATCTAAGTACGATGGCATTCTGTAACCAAGCTGTAAAAATCGCACAATGGTAAAAAAAGAATTCTTGTCCAGTTGTCAATGGGAATCTTTTACTCCATAAATTCGAAAGGCAATTTGATATTAAGCAATATAATCCACTTAGTAACAGAAAAATTCTGTAAGCAATTACATAAGTTTCGCATTGCAAATGTCGCCAGTGTGTGTATACTGATGAATATCATGTTAAAATTCCACTGAAATAAGAATGTTTTAAACTTTTATGTTGCAAAAAAAAAAAAAAAAAAAATATTCAGCCCGCATCTTGATTCGTGTTTGGCTGGTTGTATGCTTTGGCAGGTCATTCGGAACCGAAGTGTATTTTTCTTTTCTTTTACAATTCGCGCAGAATTTTATGCGTGCTAGAAGAAATAACAGTTTCGGAAACACAACGAAACCACACACAATGAAGTGTAGTAACATGTGTTTCTTGGTCATAAGAACTAAATAGTGGTGGCAAAAAAAGTCAGTCTGCTGATACTACTAGCAAAGCGGAGCGCAATTCATGAGAATGTCATTCTCCAGTAGAGAAAGAAAACAACAGCTGGTTATTGCAGGAATCCATATTCAGCACAATACAACAAATGTGTGTATGTGTGTGTGTGAGAGAGAGAGAGAGAGAGAGAGAGAGAGAGAGAGAGAGAGAGAGAGAGAGAGAGGTCTCGAGCATGGAAACCATATCTTCCATGCTATCATATGAAAGAAGGGAGACAAACAGTCTGTATATGTGAATTTATTTCGTTTTAATTTTTTGTTACTCCAGTATTTATTCAATGTTTTCATATAATAACATTTAGAACATGCGAATTTTTTTAACGAGTAATTATGTGGTTTTCCATTACAATGAAAGGGTGTCAATTTTCAATCTAGCTCTAGGACCTTATATATGATAAAAAAAAACCATGTTTATATACCAGAGGTATTGATAAAATTGTGAATATTTGGAATCTGATAAGTCCTGAGGGTGAATGGAGCATGAGCAATATATTCTCGCCTTTCGTTCAACATTCATACTAATCTTGAAAGATTAAATGCCAGATCATAAAGCCAACCAAGTTTCAAAAGATGGCCTTTCATTCCGTTACTATTGGAAGGATGACGGACGAATACCACACATCTCTAAGAGGCTGTCATTTTCATTATAGACAGTCCGCAGTTTATTATAGAATTACGTCTTCAGACTTGAACAAAAATATAATAAAAAAATATTTATTTTTAAATTCTTAAAAGAATCATATCATAAATAACAAAGACCTGGAATGAAATAAATAAAAGAATAACTGACCTAGAGGTGATGTTCGTTTTTGTCTGTCTTTCTCCTAATATGTATACCAGGAGCATTTCCCTGTGCTCTGTATCATTATACACAACACACACACACACACACACACACACACACACACACACACACACACACACACATATATATATATATATATATATATATATATATATATATATATATATATATATATATATATATATATATATATATATATATATATATATATATATATATATATATATATATATATATATATATATATATATATATATATATATATATATATATATATATATATATATATATATATATATATATATATATATACTCTCAACAAGTCATAATTTCTATAACGAAAATGAGTAAAAATTTTTTCAAGGAAAGCTGTTTCGGAGAAAGTTTAGTATAGGGTTGAGCGAATGGAGGCTTGCTACTCAAGAACGAATAGTTAAGAATCATTGTTTAAATCTATCTAAATTCTGCTCTAATTCCGACACGCACTGTACAGTACGTTTAAACGCAATAGCCACTGATAATTGACCTGGATGACATCATTATGAATGTTTTCCCATGGAACAAGATGGTACTAATTTTTTCATGACAACAAAGGATGTCCATATTTTCCACTTTTGACTAGAGGATTGTAAGGCACAAAATTCTCGTACATCTAATTCTTTTCCTTAAAGTGTTTCAGAATGGTGTTTTGAATATGTTATAATAAAAAAATTTCATTTTTAGTTACACTTATAAGCTATTAAAAATTGTGATAAGCACTATAGAATAGTGAAGACTAAAAAACGAGGGGTAGGAATGATTGTCAAGAAAATCTCATAACCTAATCTAAACTTGTAACTTTTCGTTGGAGTGAACACAGAAGGTTAAACACAGAAATGATTAAAACGGAAAAGTTTGCTTAGCTATTTGTCATCTAAAATCATTAAAATAGCAATTAGGTAAACTCAAGAACCATTAATCATCAAGGATACATGTTTGCTTCATCTGCGATTTCTCCAAATAACAACGAACTGAACTTTGGTGCAGAACAAAGAGCTGGAGGGAAACGATAGTGTTCTCCCCTAATTAAATAATTGTCGCTATTACCACTTTGTTTTAGGAAATATTTTTCAAGATAATTTTAATTCCTCATTTTGAGTGTTAACTCTCTCTCTCTCTCTCTCTCTCTCTCTCTCTCTCTCATCTAATATATATATATATATATATATATATATATATATATATATATATATATATATATATATATATATATATATATATATATATATATATATATATATATATATATGTATGTATATATATAATAAAAAAATTGCTCTCCAAAGTTGGTAATGCTGCACGGCCTAAGAAAATATTGATAACATTGCTTACGCTAATAAAGAAATTAAGAGAGGATTTGGGGAGTGGGGAGGTTAGTAAAAGTTTTCAAGGTGCGAAAGTGGGTTAAGAAGGCTGGGCGCCATGGGACAGCATTGGCAATTGTTTTGGGAGATGGATGGTCAGGTTTTCCTTGGCTGGAAGCGGGGTTAGAAATGCAATTTGGAATGGTTGGAGAGTAGGTAGGTGTTCGACTTCGTTGGAGCGTCTTTCATTTATGTTTTTCATGTTTATGCTTTTCCACATTTTTTAAAAGATATATACTGTTCTGCACTGTTACTTATAATGAAAAACAGTACATCAAGCCAAAGCAAAAAACAAAAAAAAAGAAAAAATACAGTACAGTGAGAGAGAGAGAGAGAGAGAGAGAGAGAGAGAGAGAGAGAGAGAGAGAGAGAGAGAGAGGATAACAGTTGAAGTACTGCTTATGTTAAAGCCTATAAAACAGACACACTCGTTCCCTTTACTCTATTTTTATTTTGCAATATTCTCACTTTTGTTTTTACTATATCTCCTTTTTTTATGTGGTTTGTCATAATTTTCACTGCATAAAAGATTTGAAAAAAAAATTTACAACCCAAAACACACAAACTAATTGATATCCCCAAACATGTGCGTAGATAGGCACGCACTCTTTCCCTTTAGTTGATGGCAGTAGAGACAAGTTATAAATAGCTCAACGTATTGTCAACGTCTACAATTTGGATTTTAAATATTTTTAATTAGAGATGACATATCAACAGAGATAAAATATTATATTGTGTACTGTTATATGTGTGATAATCATACTTAGAGTCAACTAAACTTGTAATGAAATGCAGTAAATCAAGCAAAGCGAAAACATAAATAAATAAATAAATAAAAGAGAGAGAGATAGAGACAGGACGAGTGATAATGTGCTAAGCAACATACCTGCTCGTACATATGTATAACTTATAACATGCACATGAACAAATACACAAAATGAAAGAGGTAGAGATTGTTACTGGCTTAAAGGGGTGACATCACTTACCATGGCATGGAAAGTCACTTTGTTTATAACTTTTTATTGACTGATACGGATTGAAAATTAGTTTAATAGTGTATGGTAGAAGGTGCCGGGGTGGGCAAGCACTCTTGTTTTTTGTAAGCTTTCTCACTATTGGCAGAAATTTAAACCTCATTTTGACTGTTTTTTAATGGCTGATAGGCACATGCGTCATAAGCATACCCTTCACTGATTAGCTATATTTCGAAAGTATCAATGAACTCAGTAACAAAGAACTTTTTCCCTCTTTGTATAGTCATGCACGATCAGTTGCTTTTTTGAGGTTTTCGTGTATGGTTTCCATATGCGATGGTGTACCCCAAGCACATGGTAAGCTAGTGTTGTGTGTGGTACTGTTTACCTTTTGCATTGCTCCACCTCTTCCTAAGAGGGCAGAAACTGTAAATTGTTTGGAGAATCAAGGCAGGATGGTCTGGGCCACATATAATATTAAGACCTCCCAGGACAAGCTGATGATGTATGTGATGGAAAGATGTAGAGGAGTCAGTCCTGAAAAGACATTGAGAAGTAGACATTGATGTGGTTTCATCAAGAAGGGTTGCTAGTGTGAACATGCACAGTGCTGAGTTGAAGGCTGCAGCTCCGAAATTTGCAAGCCTGCGTAAGGTTGCAGACTTCAAGGCATCCAAAGTTTGATTGTTTCTGTTTATGATTTGACATAGGATTTCTAAGAAGACTCACGTTGAAGCTTTGGATGCTTCTGAGGAAGGAATAGAGGATTTTTCCAGACATAGAAAGATTTGATAAGAAAAGGAGGCATTGTTTTAGTGCAAACCTACACCTTTGATGAAATTGGTCAATTCTATCTCTCCTTACCAGCTAATACCTTGGCTGATGAGAAGGAAAAGAGTTTACCAGGTCGAAAGCTTTCCAGGCAACGCATATCTGCTTTGTTATGTGCAAATGCTACAGATGGGCATCACTGTAAACCAGTGGTAGTCGTACATGCTAAGCAACCAGTGGTTTGGTATCATTCGGTAAAGGCTTGGTTCACCTCCAAGATCATAACCAATTCGTTATTAGACAGGACCTTGGCATTTCTAGACATCAGGTTAAGGCTTTGATTCTCATGACATTGCACCTGATACAGCCCAGTTGGTTGGAGATGAAGGTAATATTATGGTCTTGTATTTACCTCCTGATATAAATGCACTTGTTCAGCCAGTGGACCAAGTGCTAGTGTTGTTACAAATGGCCACAATGGAGGAAGTTCCTGGAGGAAGTGATGGTAACGCTGGAGGAGGAGGAGTAGAAGGAGCAAGGCTTGGATGCGCTCAGGGAACAGCTGAAGTCTGCATTCTGCAACTTTGCAGATGCTTGGAGGGACATTACCATAGAAACCCTCAACCAAGGCTGGAACAGTATGGTATACTGAATGGACAAGAAGGCATGACAGACTTCCAGGGGTTTGAAGTTGATGACTGGAGGTGACAACATTCCTGAAGATAATCTGTGGAAGTAGCTGGATTATGACGGTGGCAACCTTGGCTACCAACTTCTCTCTGACAGTGAGATAGCTGCTACATTTGCTAGTGGTGTCAAGGAAGCACCTGAATGTGATGCTGATGACAACAACAAGGCTGTTTCACAACAAGTGCCCTTACACAAGCATATGGTTATCGACGCGTCGGAGATCCCCAACATTTGTGGCAGTACAGATGCAAAAGTTTTGAAGGAATGTCTTTGTGAATGTCAAAGTACCCTCTACAGCTTCTTCAGATCCCAAAAAAACTGTGCACCCAAGCCCATCGCCATCCACTTCTTAGGTAACTCATTCTTCAGCTTGGTACTGCAGGCTAGTAATTCTGCAGCCTTCATTGATGTATCGCTGCCCCACTTTGAGTGCCCTGACCCTCTAAGCTCTGATGGCAGTGCACACAGTTAGGTGACAGGGAAAAAGTATTTTTATATTTTTGTAGATTTGTTTTGTTTCTGGACACAATGTATTTTAGAGTTTGTGGGGAAAATAAAAAAAAATTATTCATACCCTACCATATTGCATAAAAGGGAAAAAAGGTGGTTTTCTTTTTTTTTTTTAGTGTCTTTATCCAGTATATTTTGTTAAAAATATCTGAAATTAAGGTACGAATTGCTTTTGGGAAAATTTTGAAAAATAAGGCAGATAATTAAGGGAGACAGGGGCTAGTTGGCATAGGTTTTACAATTTTAGTTATTAGGAACAGAAAAAAAACATATTTACAAAATTCTTATCATCATTGAAAAAAATGAACATTCCTCTTTATCATAGCAGAAAAATTGTGGTTTGCACTCAGCATAAGGTAACAGTAAGCTTTAGAAAAAAAGAACTTTTTGTGCCAACTTTCCTCGTATACGGGGTAAGTTGGCACACATTATTGGGTAAGCTGATACATTGATAATTAAAATAAAATTACTACATTGCATTTAAATCAAATAACAAAAATATATTCTGAATTTCTAAAATACAAAATATAAGGCATTAGTGTCACTTCAGATCATCATCTGAGTTGCAATTGTGGCAAGTGTAAAATAAATCTTCGTCAGTGCAGTCTTCATACTCCCTCATGTTACATACCCTGCACTGGATCCACACTTCTCCTGCCTTACTTTTAGAAAATAGTTCTATACACACCAAACACAGGCTGTCTTCAACTGAGCCTTCTTCTGAATCAACATGAGCAGTTTTTAACTATGGGATTGGTGTCTCTTTTTTGCTTGCGAAAAGAGGCTTCTTTTCATCTTTGGTGTTTTCTTTATTAAATTTCTTTTCAAGCATTTTTTTTTTTACTGGTGTGTCAGTAAGAATAGCAGAACGACGTTCCCTCCTATCCAGTGAATTTTCCCTTTCTGGCACCTGCCTTAGGCAATGGCCTCAGTTCTGCAGGTGAAGTCAGTGTCTTCCCAGTTACTCCAGAAGAAGATGGTGTGGGTTCATTCCGCTCTCCAAGGTGATCAATTTACCGTGGACTTCTCCATCAAGAACTCTTTTAATTCCATCGTTGTCTGTCATATTACAAGACTCTGTGTTACGCTGACGACTGGTCTGAAGCCCTTGTGTCTCTTTTCGGACATCTCCCAGTGCTCGATCTATTACATACACACCCATAAAATCAGAATCTTGAAATAGTTTGTCTTCAAAGGTGAAATTCCAGCAGTCCTAAATCCACTGAAAACATTAGAGTGAGTGACAGCAAGAGGTAAAGCTTTGGAAACTATACCAGGAATGTCATAGTTGATCCTAGATTAATAGTCAATCACGAATCACGTGTTCTGTTAACAAATTTCTTCAGTGGTCTATAAACACTAACATCCAGGGGCTGCAACTTATGAGAGCAGTGTGGAAGAAATGATATGACACTAATCTCATTATCCTTACAAAAATCCTAGGAACAAAACAAAAATTATATAAATAAATAGACTTATTATTTTTATCAAATAACGTGGGGCAAGTTGGCACATGTGCCAACTTGCCCCATCCCTACCATTATTTATAAAAACACTTACCAGTCTACACCAAGAAACCTTGAGTTATTCATTTTAATGGTATAGAATCTTTAAATCATAAGGGAAACTATGCAAGAACTGAAAAAATATTCTTTCATGAATGTATGGATGTTATAGCAAAAAACACAAAGATAACAAAATTTACTCACTACCGTCAAAATCAGACTTTGTCTCATAAATTCGAGCTCTTACATCTAATCTCTATGGAATTTTCTTGGTAACTGAGGAACCACGGGGCAATTACACAGTATTTGTATTCGAGTCATCTATTGGTAAACATGAAAGTTATTTATAGTGTGCCAACTTACCCTTGCAGCCAACTAGCCCCAGTCTCCCCTACTTTTTTGGGAAGAATTGGGAAAATGAGGTAGATCATTTTTCTCAGTATGAAATGTGATGGTTGCTGCTCATAACCATGTTAAATGTTTACTGTTTTGCAGTTTTGACAATATAGGGGAGTAAGGCAATGGAGTTGACATTTTACACCGGTAGTGCTTTTTACTTGCACTTATCTGGATTTCTCCATTATGCGACAGGGCATTGGCAATTGCTACATGCATATATACATATATG